>NC_090729.1:188189764-188197264 GCF_036898095.1 Palaemon carinicauda | reverse complement strand
AAAAAGAAAAAAGCAAAGGGCGGAGAAAAGAAAATTCATATTGTTAAAAATGAAGCTGAAGATCTTAAAAAATCTAATTTTTTCTAATCTTAAAGATGTGAGAATAGATTATACTTCGTCTATTAATTGTTCAATAGTAAATTCTACAGTTAGAAAATCTGGAGCTACAAGTTCCTTAACGTTAAATTAACCCCCAAAACTATTATAAAATGACCAAAGTTTCATAAAGACTTAAACCACCAATTGTATTGGCTAGCAATGTCTATTATTATTATTATTATTATTATTATTATTATTACTAGGCAAGCTACAACCCTAGTTGGAACAGCAAGATGATATAAGCATAAGGGCTCCAACAGGAAAAAATAGCCCAGTGAGGAAAGGAAATAATTAAATAAATAAATGATGAGAGCAAATACAGTAAATCATTCTAAAAACGGCAACACCGTCCAAACAGACATGTCATATATAAACTACAAAAAGACTTAAGTCAGCCTGTTCAACATAAAAACAATTGCTAATCAAAGAAGACTACATTGATCTGGACGGAGAAATATCTCTCTCTCTCTCTCTCTCTCTCTCTCTCTCTCTCTCTCTCTCTCTAATGAAACGTAAACACAGACGATCTAAGACCAGAGGTCTTCTTTCTTCTTCTACGCTACGACGAAAGTCTGATGTAGCCAATGACAACAAAGATCACTGTCGGCAGAAAACTAAATAAATACCACACATTCGTGATCACAGAGAAGAGGACACACACACTCTCTCTCTCTCTCTCTCTCTCTCTCTCTCTCTCTCATCAGAGAAGAGGATTCTCTCTCTCTCATTCGCGATCATAGAGAAGAGGACTCTCTCTCTCTCTCTCTCTCTCTCTCTCTCTCTCTCTCTCTCTCTCTGTCAATTATTATAATTAAGGTAAAGAAAGTGTTACTCATCCCTCCTTCCCTTCTCGCTTTCTCTCAAGGATAAAAGGAACGTCCAGTATTTATCCAAAGGATTTTCCCTCGTCATATGCCACTTTGTGTTGGGTTCGTTTATCACTTAACACTTTACCATGAATTATATGACGATTCTGAATAAAACAAATAAGGATCTCGTATGACTTCCTTTGTAGAACATAGACAATAGAAATGCGTAATTCAATTCTGACTAGTCAAAAGGAAGAAAATACGAAAATAAATACGTTTTCTTAATTATTATTATTATTATTATTATTTCTATCCAAGCTACAACCCTAGTTGGAAAAGCAAGATGCTATAAGCCCAGGGGCTCCAACAGGGAAAAATAGCCCAGTGAGGAAAGGAAATAAGGAAATAAATAAATGAAGACAACAAATTAACAATAAATCATTCTAAAATAAGTAACAACGTCAAAACAGACATGTCATATATAAACTATTAACAACATCAAATAGGCAAAATAGGATTACATAAGAGCTCGAAGGAATTCCTTTGTCGAACATATACAACAGAAATACTTATTCCAATTCTGCTTATTCAAAAGGAAGAAAATACAAAAAGTACGTTTTCGTAAAATTGTCAAAATAGGATTACATATTCGTTACAGCAGCAGGTATAGTTAGAATAATACCCTCCAGGCTTTCTCGATCCTGTAGCTAACTAGCATTTTATCCATGTAAACAGAAAATGAATATTCTCTCACTAAAGCCATTTGTTACATCTCTACCCAATCCCTAAACTATTTCTTGAATTTGGGACTGAACGTTACAGGAATTACAATCTCTTATATCTGTTTGGGAATCTTTTATACATAAGGCACCAAAACGGAAATGAGAACCTGTACAAAAAAACATTCACGCAGTGATGTTAGCTGAAATTCTGGCATCTGGATCCTTTATTGGCATTTGTTAGTTCTGGGCTCTTCTTCTTCTTCTTCTTCTTCTTCTTCTTCTTCTTCTTCTTCTTCTTCTTCTTCTTCTTCTTCTCTCAGTGATGCTGGGAATCTTCGTAGAGGATAAAAGATTTGTAAATTGGTTCCAATAAGAAGATGAAGTATCTACCACATTGAAAAGGATTGTCGTGGCCTGATTGGTAACGTCTCTGTCTGGCGTTTACCAGTCGGGGGTTCGAGTCCCGCTCAGACTTGTTAGTGCCATTAGTGTGTGCAGCTTTACCATTCTTGTGAGCTAAGGTTGGGGGGTTTGGGGGAGCCTATAGGTCTATATGCTGATAGACCTCCCTGGTCCTAGCTTGGGTGGAGAGGGGGCTTGGGCCCTGATCAGATGATATATGGTCAGTCTCTAGGGCATTGTCCTGCGTGCTAGGACAATGTCATTGTCCCTTGACTCTGTCATTCATGAGCGGCCTTTAAAAGCTTTAAATTAAAGCATTAACAAAATTGACGATCGAAGCAGTAGTATTTTACCTTCATTAAATTATGTATATTTTCTATCTTCGTTTCTTCTTCCTTTTCCATCTATCCTTTCTTTCTATCTAAGACACTAATTTGCCCTTTGGGATTACCATTGGTTATAAGATATATTTTTCCCAGTTGTTTAATGTTTTTCATATTTCCAATATTGAGTTTTTAATATTAAAATTACTTGTCTAAATAAAGAAGATATTTACCGATGAATTGTTGCTTGAGTGACTGCTCATGAATTGCAAGCAACTTGAGGGTTTCCATTCATGAAATCTAACAATAATCACATTTATGCCCATTGATCGTGACCGTCGAGCGTTTCGGTATGTCAAACATGGAGATGATATCCCGTAGATTTCATCCAAATAACCAAACAAAACAATAATTTCACAAACCATTCATCAAATCTAACAATAATCACATAGATTGGATTGTGACCAGCAAGCCTCCCGGTATGTCAAAGATGGAGATGATATCCCGTAGATTTTATCAATTTAGCAAAACAAAACAAAATAATTCCACACTAAGTGGGATACAGGAATTTCCGTTACATCTTGCTCTGAGGAAATAAAAACTAAGTCGTCTCTGAGAAAAAGACACAAAATCATTGCAAGGAGAGCAACATTATCCTCTTCAATTCATGACGAGAGCGAAGGGGAAGCTAAATTGTACGTCACTAATTGAACCGGAGAACGCATTCAAATGGAGAGGGTTCATTCAATGCAGAAGAGACTGTAATGCTTTTCTCTCTCTCTCTCTCTCTCTCTCTCTCTCTCTCTCTCTCTGTCTCTCTCTCTCTCTCTCTCTCTCTCTCTCTCTCAAACGAATACTCAATGTGGCAATTTCATTACATGAAAGATAGCAAGTATTTGGATTAGACTTCCAGCGGATGTAGTAAACAGTAACACGATAAACGAGTTCAAGAATAAGATAGTGAAAATCATAAGAACTCTTTAAATGCTTAAACTAAATCGCTCTACCAAAGAACAGCCAAAGTAACCCAAACAGAAAAGATTAGAATGATATATTGTTAATTCATTCTCATCATTTATTTATTTCTTTATTTACTTTCCTCACTGGGATATTTTTCCCTGTTGGAGCCCTTGGGCTTATAGCATCTTGCTTTTCCAACGAGGGTTGTAGCTTGGCTAGTAATAATAATAATAATAATAATAATAATAATAATAATAATAATAATAATAATAATAATAATAATATCTATATCAGTGAGAGGTGTCTTTTTCGAATACCCAAGACTGTTTTCATTTTATTAGTATTTAAGTGAGAGAGAGATAGAGAGATAGAGAGAGAGAGAGAGAGAGAGAGAGAGAGAGAGTGTGTGTGTGTGTGTGTAATCCTATTTTCCTTGAAAGTTTGAGATGTTAAACTTCGTAGATTATAAAGAAGCATTGTCTCTCTGAGACCAATTTCGCTTATCGCGTCTTCTATTCGCGAAATTGAAGACAATTTGTTCTCGTAAGGTCGTTCCCTTTCCTTGTTTAGCGTTGAAATCTGAATACAAAACGATGACTTCAAGCTAGGAATAGTCTATGCATGACCCCCTCTTGTTTCTTGCGTCCAAACAATTGAGTTTGCAGAATATAATTATCAGCCAAAAAACCCTTTATTATTATTATTATCATTATTATTATTATTATTATTATTATTATTATTATTATTATTATTATTAATACTTGCTAAGCTACAACCCTGGTTGGAAAAGCAGGATGCTATAAGCCAGGGGCTTCAATAGGGAAAATAACCTTTTGAGGAAAGGAAACAAGGAAAAATAAAATATTTTAAGAAGAGTAACAACATTAAAGTAAATATTTGCTATATAATCTTTAAGAAAACGAAGAGAAAGAAAAATAAGATAGAATAGTGTGTCCGAGTGCACCCTCAAGCAAGAGAACTTCATCTGGAATGGGATTATCCTCGGTAGAACTTTAGTTATCCATGGTAGAACCTTAATTATCCGTGGTAGAACTTTAGTTATCCGCGGTAGAACCTTAATTATCCGCGGTAGAACTTTAGTTATCCGCGGTAGAACCTTAATTATCCGTCGTAGAACTTTAGTTATCCGCGGTAGAACCTTAATTATCCGCGGTAGAACTTTAGTTATCCGCGGTAGAACCTTAATTATCCGTCGTAGAACTTTAGTTATCCGCGGTAGAACCTTAATTATCCGCGGTAGAACTTTAGTTATCCGCGGTAGAACCTTAATTATCCGCGGTAGAACTTTAGTTATCCGCGGTAGAACCTTAATTATCCGTGGTAGAACTTTAGTTATCCGCGGTAGAACCTTAATTATCCGTGGTAGAACTTTAGTTATCCGCGGTAGAACCTTAATTATCCGTCGTAGAACTTTAGTTATCCGCAGTAGAACCTTAATTATCCGTCGTAGAACTTTAGTTATCCGGTAGAACCTTAATTATCCGTCGTAGAACTTTAGTTATCCGCGGTAGAACCTTAATTATCCGTGGTAGAACTTTAGTTATCCGCGGTAGAACCTTAATTATCCGTGGTAGAACTTTAGTTATCCGCGGTAGAACCTTAATTATCCGTGGTAGAACTTTAGTTATCCGCGGTAGAACCTTAATTATCCGTCGTAGAACTTTAGTTATCCGCGGTAGAACATTAATTATCCGTCGTAGAACTTTAGTTATCCGCAGTAGAACCTTAATTATCCGCGGTAGAACTTTAGTTTTCCGCGATATAACTTTAGTTATCCGCGGTAGAACGTTAATTACCCGCGGTAGAACTTTAGTTGTCCGCGATAGAACTTTAGTTATCCGTGGTAGAACTTCAATTATCCGCGGAAGAACTTTAGTTATCCGCGGTATAACTTTATTTGTCCGCGATAAAACCTCAATCATCCGCGGTAGAACGTTAATTATCCGCAGTAGAACATAATCATCCGAGGTAAAAACGACTGTCTCATTTGATTTCCTTTTTACCTTAACTAAACTAATACATTAACTTGCGTTCTTGTAAGCAAGATATTCAACTGTAAATAATTCAAGAAAGTAGATTCACAAATGATGAAGTGCAGTGCCTTTTCTCTCTCTCTCTCTCTCTCTCTCTCTCTCTCTCTCTCTCTCTCATGTTCCTGTAATTTAATCTAAATTTTTACATGTATTTATTTCATGATTTATTCTTTTAGTTCCTGATATGAAGCTCTGCCATTATTTCACAAGTACCTATATTTGCTAGATAGTAATTTGTTTTTTTATGCAATGAATAACGGTAGAAATATTCTATAATGAATACATTATTTTGAATAATGTTCCAATGAACTGTTGATGCTATGAAATTGCAACGGCATTCAATAGCTACATTTCATATATGTGTGTGTAGATGTGCATTATATATACGTATATAGTATGTATATTTATCCATGTGTATGTAAGCGTGTAATGTATTAATTACAATATTGGAATACCTAATATAAAAACAACCATTTAATCTATTGTTTAATGCTTAATGACATTATTCGATATCATACTAACATGCAAATAAAAACAGTGAACAACTCTTTAAGTTAAAATAACTAAAAAGAATAAAAGTATTTCATCCTTCGCTGCTTTATTCTGGAAACCTTATTTCATGTTGTAAGGTCAGTGTCTCAAGGGAAGGAAGAAACATAAAACTTATTACTAAGAAAATGTGTTACTGAAAACACAAAGAGCTTGAGAGACTTTGTTCTTTTGTCCAGAATTAACTTTTCCAGAACTCATTCTTGGAGGTGAATTAACTTTTTCGAATGGACCTAGTCTATGTAAGCTTTGTTTAGGGTTGAAATTTCTTTATATTCTTTTGTTTAAAGATATGGGGAGGTACTCAACTTACAATCATTCGACTTTAAAAAGAATCAGAGATACGAACATTCGACTAACAAACATTTGCCTTAAAACATTCGACTTACAAACATTTGCCTTAAAACATTCTACTTAGAAACATTCGCTATAAAACATTCGCCTTACAAAAATTTGCCTTAAAACATTCGACTTTACAAACATTTGCTATAAAACATTCGACTTACATTCGCCTTAAACATTCGACTTACAAACATTCACCTTCAAACATTCGACTTACAAACATTCGCCTTAAAACATTCGACTTACAAAAATTCAGATACAAACACAAATCCAATTGAAAATAAAAAAAGGTGAGATAAAGAACAGTAATAAACAAATATTATATCATTTTAATACAGTAGCAAAACAACATTAGTAATAACCTGATATCTATTTCATATGAAATCCGAATATTTATTGACTTTTTTAATTGGAAATCATAGTATTTGGATTCAAGTTAGGCTTACCCTGAAGGTTTAAAGGCCACTCATGAATGGCAGAGGCAAGGGACAGTGAAATAGACCAAAATTTAACAAAATTCAACTTAAAAAAAGCATCTTGGAACCAATTAAGTTTGTAATTTGAGGATCTTCTGTATCTAGTTAAGGTTTAAAGGCTGCTCATGAATGGCAGAGGGAAGGGACAGTGAGACTTCCTTAGTTAGCAGGACAATGCCCTAGAGACTGACCATATATTACAAATACAAGGGATAGTGAGATTCCCTAGTTAGCAGGACAATGCCCTAGAGACTGACCATATATTGCAAATACAAGGGATAGTGAGATTGCTTAGTTAGCAGGAAAATGCCCTAGAGACTGACCATATATTGCAAATACAAGGGATAGTGAGATTGCCTAGTTAGCAGGACAATGCCCTAGAGACTGACCATATATTGCAAATACAAGGGATAGTGAGATTGCCTAGTTAGCAGGACAATACCCTAGAGACTGACCATATATTGCAAATACAAGGGATAGTGAGATTGCCTAGTTAGCAGGAAAATGCCCTAGAGACTGATCATATATTGCAAATACAAGGGATAGTGAGATTGCCTAGTTAGCAGGACAATGTCCTAGAGACTGACCGTATATTGCAAATACAAAGGATAGTGAGATTGCCTAGTTAGCAGGACAATGCCTTAGAGACTGACCGTATATTGCAAATACAAAGGATAGTGAGATTGCCTAGTTGGCAGGACAATGCCCTAGAGACTGACCATGTATTGCAAATACAAGGGATAGTGAGATTGCCTAGTTAGCAG
>NC_090729.1:188172264-188182264 GCF_036898095.1 Palaemon carinicauda | reverse complement strand
TCTCTCTCTCTCTCTCTCTCTCTCTCTCTCTCTCTCCTACTACAATTCCGATCTAGTTTAAAATAGTCTAAAATCTCTCTCTCTCTCTCTCTCTCTCTCTCTCTCTCTCTCTCTCCTTTCAGAATCTTGCTCTAACGATTATTGCATCCGAGTTGATCACGAGAAACTGCGGATGACTTTAAAAGAAAGAGGATTTGCTTCTATTCTTAACTGGAAATCGGATTAATGGTCTCTTCTTTTTATTCTTTTTATTCTTTTTTTATTTCTTTTATTCCTCTTATCTTATTTTTCTGTCTTCAGTTTTCATTATATTAGTGAGTTTATTGCAGAGACCCAGTTAGAGCAATTGGGCTTCTAGTATCTGCTTTACCAAATAGGGGTTTGGCTTATTTAGTATTAATAATAATAATAATAATAATAATAATAATAATAATAATTCCTGTATTAATAGGACATTTAAATTCGGTAGCCGATGAAATCTCTCTCTCTATGTAAGAAAGAAAGGAAAGGAGTATGATGAGAGAGAGAGAGAGAGAGAGAGAGAGAGAGAGAGAGAGACTTTTAGACTATTAAATTGAGTCAGAATTGGAGTGAACCGCATTTATATATTAATCGACATACAATGTCTTATAAACGATATTTTTGAAAACTTATCCTTCGAAGAGAGAGAGAGAGAGAGAGAGAGAGAGAGAGAGAGAGAGAGAGAGAGGTTAAGAAGGACTGATTGACAGAAAACAGAGCGATTTAAGCTATTTTAAATTAGAGAGAGAGAGAGAGAGAGAGAGAGAGAGAGAGAGAGAGAGAGTTATATAAACTATTTGAACATGATCAAATCCTTTTATTTTACGTATTCCGATGCAATACAGAAGTAAATATATTAGCAATTAGCAGGACCTAAACTACACGTCATTGCAGATCAGATCAAGCGAACCATCCACTCGAAATCCTTCGCTCAGTGAAGCAAAGGGACAAATATTGACTCGTTTCTTTCGTCAACATTACAGCGACCTTTGAAGGCTAATGTAGCTGAAACCAGAGTTCAACTTTCGTTTACAAATATTTGTCAAGATTATAAACATGACGGTTGGTCATTTGATCGCTTGGGTTTGAACTTCCGGACTCTTATTTATTTATGTAATTGATACACAAGTTTATATGAGATTAAGTTTTTTTATAATGTTATGAATTCTTATGTTAAATAAGAGTATTTGGTTGACAAAAAGGATAGTTTTATATAAATATGTAAATATATATATATATATATATATATATACACACATATATATATATATATATATATGTATATATATATATATATATATATTTATATATATATATATATATATACAGTATATATATATGTATGTATATATGCATATATATATGTATATATATATATATATATATTATACATATATATATATATATATATATATACATGTATAATTTATATATATAATATATATATATATATATATATATACATATATATATATATATATATATAGATAGATAGATAGATAGATAGATAGATAGATAGATACATACATACATACATATATATGGTATTTTTTAATTATTATTATTATTATTATTATATTATCATTATTATCATTATTATTATTATTATTATTATTATTATTATTATTATTATTAGCGATGCTACAACCCTAGTTGGAAAAGCAAGATGCTATAAGCCAAAGGGCTCCAACAGTGATAAATATCCCAGAGAGGAAAGGAAATAAGGAAATAAATAAACGATCAGAGAAATAATGAACAATCAAAATAAAATATTCTATAAACAGTATCAACATTAAAACAGATATTTCATATATAATAAAAAGACTTATATTAGCCTGTTCAATATAAAATCATTCGTTGCAAGTTTGAACTTTTGAAAAAATATTGCAAGTCTGAACTTTTGAAACATTTAAAATGAAAAGCCAAACCTGGAACCCTGTGTCGTAATGACATGATCTCTCGCCATAATCCAGCTTTAATGGACGGTAAGCCGAGGGAACACCAACGACTCTATCGCTGTAGAGGTCTGTAATTAACAAAAGTTTTTTAATAAGCGACCCCATTTACGCAGCCCGATCCAACGGTTCTAAAGCCTGTTATTGTGTGGACGATTTCACGAAGGATTTTTTTCCTCCTGTGAATTGGCGTTCGGGGAAAATGGAAATGCAATAAATGTGCTAATTTGATTTTCTACTTTTTTATTTTGATTATTGCCTCCGCCAACAAAGTTACAAGGAGGTTGTGTGTGTTTATATTTGTGTTTGTTTGTTTGTGAACAGCTTCCTTGCCATAATTTTAATCGTAGAGTAGTGAAACTTGTATGGATTAACTGTTATGTAAAAACTGTTTGTTTGTTTGTTTTTGTTTTTGTGAACAGCTTCCTGGCTACAATTCTAATCATAGAGTAATATTAGCCAGTAATTGTAGCTAGGAAGCTGTTCACAAAAACACAAAAGCAAACATACAAACAGTTTTTACATAACAGTTAATCCCTGCAAGTTTCATTACTCTACGATTAAAATTATTACTTCCGCCAGCGAAGTTGCAAGGAGGTTATGTGTGTTTGTATTTCTGTTTGTTTGTGAACAGCTTCCTTGCCATAATTTTAATCGTAGAGTAGTGAAACTTGCAGGGATTAACTGTTATGTAAATACAGTTTGTATGTTTGCTTTTGTGTTTTTGTGAACAGCTTCCTGGCTCCCATTCTAATCATAGAGTAATATAACTTGCAGTGATTAACTGCTGTGTAAAATTTTGGAAGGTCAAGGTCAAAGGTCAACATTATGGTCAAGCAAAATATCCAATTCACGTAATCAGCCATAAATTTGGATATCATTATCACAGGGACTTCAAACTTGGTTCATATTTGAGTGTATAAAAATCCACGCCAATTAATGAATGTTAAGGTCAAAGGTCAAGGTCATGGTCGAGCAAAATTCCAAGAAATAAGCTGCCAAGGTGGAAGTCTGCGTTCTACTGAGTGCCCCTCCATACTTTTTATTTTACTTATTTCTTAAAAAAAAAAAATTTGGGGGGGGGAAATTCTCAAAACATTGTTATCGTTTGGAAAGTGGTACTTTTTTTTCTGGAAGGAGGGGTCACAGTAAGAGTAGCTAGAGGTCCTCTCTCTCTCTCTCTCTCTCTCTCTCTCTCTCTCTCTTTATTAGCAATGACTGGGTGGTCCAGTGGTCCAGTTACCGGTCCGTATGTGTATTAGCTAGAGGTCCTCTCTCTCTCTCTCTCTCTCTCTCTCTCTCTCTCTCTCTTAGCAATGGCTGAGTGATCCAGTGGTTCAGTTACCGGTCCGTATGTATAATAGCTAGAGGTCTCTCTCTCTCTCTCTCTCTCTCTCTCTCTCTCTCTCTTAGCAATGGCTGAGTGATCCAGTGGTTCAGTTACCGGTCCGTATGTATAATAGCTAGAGGTCCTCTCTCTCTCTCTCTCTCTCTCTCTCTCTCTCTCTCTCTCTTAACCATAGTGGTCCAGTGTTCCAGTTATCGGTCCGTATATATAGGTCCATGTTTCACTACCCACTTTCCAAGTACCAAACCACTCACATATAAATGGTCCCAGCATCCATGTTAATTGTATTTGATTAACATTAAGGATATGTTGTTGTTGACTTTACAAGTAATTAGAGATATATTGTTAGATCTAAGAGCTCCTCGTACAGCAGAGTAATTGAAATTGCCAACTCAATTTGCCATAGAACGTAAGGCTGTTTTGGTGGTCACTGGAATACTATGAATTAAATAAGGAAACCTGGAGAACATATCAGTTGTTTTCATCCAGTTTAACGTCTCGTAAAAATGCCAGAATATGAGAATGTTAATGGGGATTAGGTAACATTGAAATTGGGTGTTTCGACTATATAATGAAGAGGAAGTGTCTGGTTATATATATATATATATGTATATATATATGTATATATATATATATATATATATGTGTGTGTGTGTGTATGTATATATATACATATACTGTATATATATATATATATATATGTGTGTATACAGTATATATATATATATATGTGTGTGTGTGTGTGTATATATGTGTGTGCATATATACACACACACACCTTTACCTGTCCCTCTTGTAAGGGGGAGAGGGAGTAGTCATACCATGGTGAGAGAGGGGTGCGTGTGCATGTGTGCATATCTATCTAAATACTAATGATTCACGTACACTAGCATTATTATATTATTAGCCGTCTTTTTGACGGGTCGTGTAAACTATCATTATCATATTAAAATACAAAGAACATAAGACAGCCATAAGCGGAGCCGCAGCAAAACAAAGAGTGTCATATTTCTAATACCATTCACCAAAATGTTTCGTCACCAGCTGAGCGAAGGTAAACAAGAGCATAACACGAGTCTACGACAGTCAATGGGTCGACAGTGTTCAGCCCCGAGACGTGTGACAACTGGACAACGGGAAATAGAGCGACGTAACAACTGAAGGACAGGTAATGGAGTGGCCATCCAATTGAGCCAGCAGTCGTGTTTACGTAACCGGGAGGTAGTGTGTGTGTGTGTCAACAGTGTATTGCGAAATGTGTGTGTTCTCAATTTTGATTGATTGGATAGCTTTCATTTAAGTAAAGAACTGTTATGTCAGAAGAGATATATTGGATTACTTAAATATGAATTTCATGAAGTGGTGCTTGTTAGTGATGTCTTTAATATAACGAAAACATCTCCCCTGTCATAACACTTCGAGATATAGTGGATTACTTAGTTGAGAATTTCATAAACTGATGCTTGTTAAGGATATCTTAAATATAACGAAAACATCATTGTCAGAACACTTCGAGGTATAGTGGATTATTTAGATGAGAATTTCATAAACTAACGCTTGTTAAGGAGCTGAGAAATAGCATATCCAGGATGGTTTTAAATCAAGATGTGGAATAAGTTCTGAAGAATAATGGGTTCTAAAAATAGCATCGATAACGAAGTATAGTTAAAGAATGATGAACAAGACGAAGCTAATTCATTTCGAAGCGAAGCTACTCAGAAAAACATAGTGAAGAATGTAAGCGAGATGCCCTTCAAGAATTAACAGAAAATATGGAGGTGACTTGACGATGATTAACAGCAATGGTAAGCTTCAACTGATTGTAAATTCTAAAAAATTTATAATACCTATTGCACGAAATGCTTTATACCTCTTCAATTTTTTTTTTGTCTTGGTAATTTAACGCGTATATATTGGGTGAATTCTTCAAAATATATTTTTTGCCTCTCGTTCAAATTGCAAAAATATTAGCTATTGGTTATTGATTTGTTAAACTATTATTGCTTGTCATGTACCGGTCCTTCTTTCCTAGTTGTTAGTAACCTATTTCCTTGTAGCCCCTTAGCTTTGTTCTCTAATTGCTCTGATCAACAATATGATGTCAATCATATTTCATAGTTAGATAAAGTTCTTTAGACAGCTTCGAGTTTTCATTTCAAATGAATAAATACAAGGAATTTATAGAAATAGTATCGGTAGAATCAAGAGAAAATAGGAACACATTCTACTTTCAGTTATGGCCAAAAAAAAAAAAAAAAAAAAATGTGTAAGAGTCAAATTAGTTAAAAACACAAATATCGGTAGAATCAAGAGAAAATGGGAACATAATCTACCTCGGGTTGCGGTCGAAAAAAAGCGAAGATTTTTGGGAAGAAGAAAATTAGTTAAAGAAGCAAATAGTATCGATAGAATCAAGAGAAAATAGGAACATAGTCTACTTTAGGTTGCGGTCGAAAAAAGCGAAGATTTTCGGAAAGAAGAAAATTAGTTAAAGAAGCAAATAGTATCGGTAGAATCAAGAGAAAATAGGAACAAATACTCACTGATAAAGACGACCAAATCTCGCTTTTCATCCCCACCGATGTTCCTAAAACTAAAATGTCTTCTCCAACTATATCCATCGAAAACAGCTTTTCATCCTAAGTTATTACATCAACTTTATCGCTTAATATTCCTTTTAAACTCTTATGGAAGGCTTTAGTCATCAGAAACTGATCGTAGTAATTCTTTATCTAGCATAAATGACATAGCTAGGAGTCTTCTGCTGAAAATAGAATCATTATGTTGAAAATGGGCTCTACCATTTCTCTACCTTTTTTAAATCTTTCACTAATCTTTTTATAGAAGATTGTTTTTTTTTATTGGAAGTCTTTTCATTAGTTCACTAAAAATGCTCCATTTTATAGAAGTTTATAAACTTTCTTTTTATTAATCCTAAAAGTATCTAATCGAGCCCGTTCCACAGCTTAATAGAAACTCAATTTTACTTAATTGAAATTCTCTTAGGGTCTTCCTTTGACAAAGGAGGTCAGACAGATGCCTCCTCTTTGACACAGTCTACTTTAATGTTATTATCTCACACATACTATCTAGAAACTCCTCGGCTGTTAATGGGTCCTTTGACTAGCTAGATTAGATCCTTCTTTGGTTTCGTCTTATTTTTCCTTTGCCTACACATACACCGAATAGTCTGCCTTATTCTCTGCGCATTCTCCTCTTTCCCCATACACCTGACAACGCTAAGATAACCGAAATATCTTCTGCATTTACTGTAATATTTGTTCAGTGGCTTCTTCCACTTGATGAGGTTACAAGAGACTATTTAGCTATGGTAAGCAACTCTTTTAGGAGAAGGGTACTAAAAAATCCAACAGTTGCTCTATAGTCTTAGTTAGTGCCATAGCTTCTGTACCATGGTCTTCCACTGCCTTGGGTTACAGTTCTCTTGTTTGAGGGTACAATCAGGCACAATATTCTATCGGTTTTCTCTGTTGGAACCCTTAGGATTATAGTATCCGGCATATCCTACAAGGGTTGTAGCTTAGCAAATGATAACAATAATTATAGTAGTAGTAGAAAATAACAACAAAAACAACAACTATGATAACAATAATAATAATAATAATAATAATAATGATGATAATAATAATAATGATAATAATTATATCGACACTTTACAAACACTCTTCGAGAACATATTTTAAAAGGCATCTTGCCTGCACAGTTTATATATTTCTTTTATTATTTGTGGTGAGGGGGGGGGGGGGGGCAGGAGGGTTAGATAAAACCAGCTTGCCTTCCAGAAATTCAAATACAGAAAATATCTTCAGATTTTTTATTATTTTTGCTAGTTATTGATTTTTTTTTTTATAAATAGTTAAGTAGATAGCCCTAAATTGTATTATAATATCAGGAGCAGTGCCATATTAGCTTAGGACATTATTCCCAATTGAATAGTAATATTTTATATTGACTTTGTAATGAAAGTATTTTCCACTATTATCTTCATGGCACTGACAGTTTACGTAAACTTTATTACGAGAAAGATAGTGATGAAACTAAGAAATGTGAAACAAATGTAACACAAAAAAATCGGTGTCATTACAGTATGTAGCCTACCTTTAGAAATCGACCTACGATTATTCTGTTGCCAGCGCCGTAAGTGGTCTACATCGAAATACAAGTAGTTTGGTTTTTCTTTTGATTAATATTCATTCTCCTTGTTCCTATGTTTTGGCCACCGACACATATTGTGGGACACACTTAGTTCCATTATCTCCTTGCTCCTCTGTTCTGGATAGTGGCACGTTGTAGGACGCACTTAGTTTAATTATCTCCTTTCTCCTCTGTCCTAGGTAGCGACACATGTTGTGGGATGCACATAGTTCCATTATCTCCTTGCTCCTCTGTTCTGGATAGTGGCACATTGTAGGATACACTTAGTTCCATTATCACCTTGCTCCCCCTGTCCTAGCTAACGACACATGTTGTGGGATGCACTTACTTCCATTATCTACTTGCTCCGCTGCTGTTCTGGCTAGCGCTAGATGTTGTGAGATGCACTTAGTTCCATTATCTCCTTACTCCGCTGATTTGGCTAGCAACACATCTTGTGGGATACATGTAGTTCTATTATTTCCTTGCTCCTCAGTTCTAGGAAGTGGCTCGTTGTAGGACTTACTTAGTTCCATTATCTCCTTGCTCCTCTGTTTTGGCTAGCAAAACATGTTGTAGGACACACTTAGTTCCATTATCTCCTTGCTCCTCTGTTCTAGATAGTGGCACGTTGTAGGACACACTTAGTTTAATTATCTCCTTGCTCCTCTGTCCTAGGTAGCGACACATGTTGTGGGACCATTATCTCCTTGCTCTTCTGTTCTGGATAGTGGCACATTGTAGGACACACTTAGTTCCATTATCACCTTGCTCCCCCTGTCCTAGCTAGCAACACATGTTGTGGGATGCACTTAGTTCCATTATCTCCTTGCTCCGCTGCTGTTCTGGCTAGCGCTAGATGTTGTGAGATGCACTTAGTTTCCATTATCTCCTTACTCCGCTGATTTGGCTAGCAACACATCTTGTGGGATACATGTAGTTCCATTATTTCCTTGCTCCTCTGTTCTAGGAAGTGGCACGTTGTAGGTCTTACTTAGTTCCATTATCTCCTTGCTCCTCTGTTCTGGCTAGCAAAACATGTTGTAGGACACACTTGGTTACATTATCTCCTTGCTTCTCTGTCCTGGATAACGACACATGTTGCGGGACACACTTAGTCGGGCACGTTGTAAGACACACTTAGTTCCATTATCTCTTTGCTCCTTGTTTCAAGCTAGCGACATATGTTATCGGACTCAATTAGTTCTATTATCTCTTTGTTCCTCTGTCCTGGATAGTGGCATGTTGTAGGACGTATTTAGTTCCATTGTCTCCATGCACCTCTGTTCTGGCTAGTGCCACATGTTGTGGGATACATTTAGTTCCAATTTCACCTTACACCTCTGACCTGGGTAGTGGGTACTGATGTAGGGTGAACTTAGTTCCATTATCTCCTTGCTCCTCTGTTCTGGCTAGCGACACATGCTGTATGCCGCAATTGGTTCCATTATCTCCAAATTCTTCTGTTCTGGTTAGCGGCACATGCTGTAGGCAACACTCAGTTCCTTTATCTCCTTGCTCCTCTGTTCTGGCTAGCAGCACATGTTATAGGCCGCACTTAGTTCCATTATCTCCTGGTTCCTCTATTCTGGCTGAGAGTCACATGTTGTAAGGCACACGTAAGCTGCACGAGTAAGAATTTTGGCATAATTTTAGTAGTTCAATTATAAATACGCATATAAGATTATTCTTGTTGAGTAGGGCGTAATCAAATCTGATTGGACGCGTGCTTTACACAACAAAATATCAAACTTTAAATCATTCTGAAGCTATTCAATCTTTTGAAGAAAATCTCATCCAAAACTTTTAGCCTAGAAGCATTGATTAAATTCTTTCTCTCCTAGTAATTAAAGCAAACGAAAGAAGCCTCGCATACGAACTCATAAAAACACGCATCTCATACGCAGCCTATCCACTCACGGCCTGTCGTAATAACATCGAAAATATTAGTTACAGTTTCTACTGGTTCTCTCCTACGGCAAAAGAATTGTTGAATTTCGAATACAATTGGCGTGGCTGAAGGGAAAAGGGATAGCGAGAATTGAATTATGATCAACGATGACGTTGTAATGGTCGCCAGAAATTCTGTAAATGTTCGCTATAAGAAAGAAATAGGAGAGGAATTTTAAAAGGCTTGTCCTTTCTTCACTATTATTATTATCATCATCATTATTATTATTATTATTATTATTATTATTATTATTATTATTATTATTATTATTATTATTGTTGTCATTATTATGTTTTTTTTTTCTTATTTAATCATAGTCTACAGAGACTGGTGATTCATAGTGTAGGTTTTCAAAATATTATTATTATTATTATTATTATTATTATTATTATTATTATTATTATTATTATTATTATTATTATTATTATTATTGTTGTTGTTGTTTATTATCATCATCATTATTATTTTTATTGTTATTATTATTATTATTACTATTATTATTATTGTTTTTATTATTATTATTTTCATTATTATTATTATTATTATTATTATCATTATTATTATCATTAT
>NC_090729.1:188164434-188166934 GCF_036898095.1 Palaemon carinicauda | reverse complement strand
TTTATTATAAATATGTAAGCCTACACGCTATTCACGCACATGTATGTGAGAGAGAGAGAGAGAGAGAGAGAGAGAGAGGAGAGAGAGAGAGAGAGAGAGAGAGAGAGAGAGGGTGGATTTGGATATATATTTTTTCTTTTAACTTTTTATGTGGTTTTTATTTTTCTTCGTTATGAGGTTTTTTGGAAACAACTGGGTCAAAGTCCTTTTTTAGAAATGTTACTTTTTTTAAATAAATTCAGAATTCAGATCAATTATTAATTTTCTTAACAATTCTCTAATTGTATGTTATGATCATACTCTAAAAACCTGTTATATAAAGGGAAAGTCATGGATATGGAACTTTTTACATCTATATGCTTTTAACTTTTCGTATTGGTCAGGCCATCTCTCTCTCTCTCTCTCTCTCTCTCTCTCTCTCATACGAAAATAAATACGAAAAACATTTTATTCATTTTACTATAATATTATATATATTTCCTTAGCAAATTGTTATACCATTTCATGAATGGTTCTCTCTCTCTCTCTCTCTCTCTCTCTCTCTTCTCTCTCTCTCTCTCTCTCTCTCTCTCTCTCTCTCTCTCTCATAAAAAATAAGTATAGAAACATCTTTTACTGTAATCCTATATATATTCCTTACCAAATTGTAACATTTTATAAATTTTCTCTCTCTCTCTCTCTCCTCTCTCTCTCTCTCTCTCTCTCTCTCTCTCTCTCTCTCTCTCTCTCTCTCTCTCTCATAAAAAATAAGTATAGAAACATCTTTTACTGTAATCCTATATATATTTCCTTACCAAATTGTAACATTTTATAAATTTTCTCTCTCTCTCTCTCTCTCTCTCTCTCTCTCTCTCTCTCTCTCTCTCTCTCTCTCTCTCTCTCTCTCTCTCTCTCTCCATACAAAAAACAAATACGAAGAACTTATTCTTTTTATTATAATATTATATATATATATATATATATATATATATATATATATATATATATATTATATAGTTACATATATATATATATATATATATATATATATATATATATATATATATATTATATATATTTCCTTAGGAAATTGTTATAAAATTTCATGAATGTTTTCGACTCCTACCGAGAGCCATTTGCTATATTGACATTTCCCGATATTTCAAGCCGAGTTTAATGGACGCAAATACGGCTGCGTTAAATTAGGGCCATTTCCAATGTGTCAAATTAAAGCTTGAAAATGCAACGCTTGGAAATCCGCTCTCTCTCTCTCTCTCTCTCTCTCTCCTCTCTCTCTCTCTCTCTCTCTCTCTCTCTCTCTCTCTCTCCTCTCTCTCAGGATGTACCTCATGATTTGGCTTTTAAAAACTGACTTGTATATATATATGTATATATATATATATATATATATATATATATATATATATATATATATATGTACTGTATATATACATACATACATATATATATATATATATATATATATATATATATATATATGTGTGTGTGTGTATATATACATACACACACATATATATATATATATATATATATATATATATATATATATATATATATATATATACATATATATATACATACATATATCATGTTTACTGTATATTGTATATATGTAAACACCACTTATGTAGTGTGATATATAAAATAACTAAGAATGTATACTGTAAACTGAATTTGTAGGTCTTGTATAGCGTAGGGGTTCCACTACGACATCATAGGACGAGGGAATGCCACCCTTAAGATAGAGTGGTAATTAACTCACGGTCTGGGCTGGGATCGATATGTTTTCATGCGAATGAAAGGCGCACATGTTACCACTGTATTAGCCTGGAAGCTTTTGTGAGCACTTATTACGTGTTAATTGGACTACTAATCCTGTTTAATTAGGTATTTCGAGTTATTTTATCGACTTAGTGTTCAGATGAGTGACAAAAACCAAGAGTTTTGATTCTGGGGGCCTATTGGAAACGTACCTGCCTGAGTGTCAGCCGGACTGGGGTTCGAGTTCCTCTTAAGTTCGATAGCTTATTATAGTGTCCTCGACCTCACGATCCTTGTGAGCTAAAGATGGGGATTTGGGGAAGCCTATAGATCTACCTACTGATTCATCAGCAGCCATTGCCTGGCCCTCCCTGGAGCTTTAGATCTACCTACTGATTCTTCAGCAGCCATTGCCTGGCCCTCCCTGAAGCTTTACATCTACCTACTGATTCATCAGAAGCTATTACCTTCCCCTCCCTGGAGCTTTACATCTACCTACTGATTCATCAGGAGCCATTGCCTGGCCCTCCTTGGAGCTTTAGATCTACCTACTAAATCATCAGAAGCTATTGCCTTTCCCTTCCCGGTTCTTGAATAGAGAGGGGCCTTGGGTGCTGATCATATGTATATATGGTCAGTCTCTAGGGACATTGTCCTACTAGCTAGGACATTGTTACTGTCCCTTGCCTATACCATTTATGTGCTGTATAGGGCACTGTCATTGTCCCTGGCCTCTGCC
>NC_090729.1:188149434-188151934 GCF_036898095.1 Palaemon carinicauda | reverse complement strand
CATTTATTATCAAATCCACATTATCGAAGCACATAAAAACCATTAAGCCTTCAGTTTCCTCTTGAAAGACTAATGTCCTCAGTCTTTCGGATATATAGTGGGAGCCTATAGTCATGGGGCCTCATATTTCAAAGCTATAGAGCCTACAGTTGACATGTATCTTAGTTCCAATCATTTAAAAATCATCTGTAACTATTCTCGTGTCAGGACTATTTAATGGTCGCCTCGATATGTAGCAATTCTCTTAGATATTTTGGACGTCCGGTTCTGATAACTTCATGGATTATTGTACATATTTTAAACTTAGCTGCTGCTTTGGTAGAAGGACAGTGATGTTACTGATTCAAAATATTTTAATTGTTCATTATTTCTCATATCGTTTATTTATCTCCTTATTTCCTTTCCTCAGTGGGCTTACAGCATCTTACTTTTACAAATAGAGTTGTAGCTCAGCTGCTACTACTACTACTACTACTACTACTACTACTACTACTACTACTAATAATAATAATAATAATAATAATAATAATAATAATAATAATAATAATAATAGGACTGATAGAAACTTTACACGTCAGAAAAAAAAAAATAATTACAATGAGAAAGAAATTAATTTAAACCCGAAATTGAAACCCATTTGATCAACCCATCAAGAAAATATATCTCCATTGAAATGTTACAGTGGCAGATATATGGAACCCATAGATAAGACAAACAACTTTACGGCCCTTGTGGGAATAAGGAAGATGTGAAATCCGTTTTGCTCCCACAGTGGGGGTGGGGGAGACTGTGGGAGACTCAGGGTGTGGGGGAGGTAGTAATAGATTTCCTTCTTGTTTTATGAGGATTAAATTATTCAATTCTAAGAGGTCGATAGATAGCTGGTATAAGTTTAATGTTTTATTGAGTAAATATATTTTTAATTCATTACTGAGCAAAAATTTACAGTGCAGTACATATGAACAAACACAAGCGTTATGCTTATGTATTTATTCATTTGTTTATTTATTCTTATGTATGTATTGTTGTTGTGTTTACATTTGTATTTATGTGTATGCATTTGCTGTTGTTGTTGTCGTATTTACATTAGTATTTGTATGTTTGTATGTATATATATATGTATATATATATATATATATATATATATTTATATATATATTTAATATATATATATATTTATATATATATTTAATATATATATATATATATATATATATGTATGCATATATATATATATATATATGTGTGTGTGTGTATATATCTAATACATAAATGTATATATATATATATATATATATAAATATATATATATATATATATATATTTATTTATATATATAAATATATATTATATATATATATATATATACAAATATACATATATATAAATATACATATACATATATATATATATACATATATATATATATATATATATATAAGTGTGTGTGTATTCATATGCATATATTTATGTATTTTCAATTTATGAAGAATTCATTCGAACAACAAACTAGAATCGATATATAAGAAAAATCCATAGAGGTTTGAAAGAATAATTTTTATCAATGGTCGTATCATTAACATAATAGTTTGAAATGATAAGCGGTCTATATCCTTATTCTGAAAACTAAAAATAGAAAAAACAGCCGCTATCTTGCGAATATTCCCTCTCAAATCGATACATAGTTCAAAAGATATAAAAAAGGCAACATAATTTCTTATATATTTCTATTATATATATAAAATGGGATTAAAATAAGCTGAAATGGAGAACATGTTTTCCTTCTGATGTTTCTATTTTCTGTAACGGAAATCAAGCCTCAATTTTCTTTTGCTTTTCCAATTCTATTTCTACATGCATTTTTATGTTCGCTGTCTGTAGACTCAGACATATTCTTTCAGGGATGCTGCCATGGTTGCCCTAGTAGTAAAGTGTGTTACCAGTTTTATTGTATAGCCTATTCATGGAGAGAGAGAGAGAGAGAGAGAGAGAGAGAGAGAGAGAGAGATACCAGTTTAGTTGTATATTCATGGAGAGGACAGCTAGATTAAGAGAGAGAGAGAGAGAGAGAGAGAGAGAGAGATACCAGTGTAGTTCTATATTCATGGAGGGGACAGCTAGATTGAGAGAGAGAGAGAGAGAGAGAGAGAGAGAGAGAGAGAGAGAGCATATGTACAAAAATAATGTTTTTAGAAACCTTCTTTTAAACATATAAGTAATTTCTCAAAACATAAATTTCCAATCATCTTCAGAGTTAAAGATGGTTGAATTTTATATTTTTCTTGTTTAAAGGGTCGAATGTCATTGCTAAAAATCTCTTCGTATCCTTAAACGAACTATTTCAAAGATATATGAGATTGTAATACGGTTGTATATAATTTAGGAATATACAGTATAAATTACATGGGTATACATATATATGTAAAATTGTATATATATATATATATATATATATATATATAGATATATATGTTTACATATGTATATATGTATACATGTT
>NC_090729.1:188136934-188139434 GCF_036898095.1 Palaemon carinicauda | reverse complement strand
AAACTAAAAAGATTTTGATACACTTTGATGCATCGAAAATCCTTGTACATCTCTCTCTCTCTCTCTCTCTCTCTCTCTCTCTCTCTCTCCATCCAAAATTATTGTAACTCTCTCTCTCTCTCTCTCTCTCCTCTCTCTCTCTCTCTCTCTCCAAAATCATCATAACACCTTGTAACACACTCGTTAAGAAGTGTTTGTTGATCAAGACGTCCACACTCTACTTTAGGTGTCATTTTGATCCATTAAAGATCTCTCTCTCTCTCTCTCTCTCTCTCTCTCTCTCGTTAAGAAGTGTTTGTTGATCAAGACGTCTACCATCTACATAAGGTGTCATTTTGATCCATTAAAGATCTCTCTCTCTCTCTCTCTCTCTCTCTCTCTCTCTTGGTCCAGAGGTCCACACCCTACTTTAAGGGTCTCTTTGGATCATTAAAGTGATTTGTCTCGTTAGCGGAGAAGTATCTGACAGGGCCATATTAAATTTCACATTTCCATGACAAATTAAATGTCTACAGAAGATTAATGTCTTCGTTCGTGTTTTCATATGACGACACATCATATTCAATCAATCCTTACCTATTCTTATGGGTGAATCACTAAACATGGTCGTGTTTTTTACTATCACCCTTCCCTTTCTGCATTACTTTCCCTTAATTTCTTTTGCAACATTAAAGATTTTGCGAAGTGTATGTATTTCACCTTGCCTTTTTCTTAGTTTATATATTTATTTATTTATTTATTTATTTATTTATTTATTTTTTTTTTATGTGAACAAAATTACACATAAACTATTATACCGATTTTGATCAAAGTTGGTAGTAATATTGGGTATGATCCAAAGATGAATCTGTTACATTTTGGATTAAGTACATCAAAGTACAAGTACGCAGCAATACTTTGAAAATAATCGCAATATTAGGTAAATGGCATTTTTTTTTTTTTTTTTTGTGAACAACATTACGCTAAAGTACTGAATCAATTCTAGCAAAATTTGAAAGACCAATCTTATAAATTTTAATTAAAATACAACAAAGAACAAATACCGAACAATACTTTGAAAATAAAGACAATGTTGTTTTTTTATTGTGAACATTACGCCAAAAGTACAGAACCAATTTCACCAAAATTTGGTTCAAGTATGTGGTCGATTTAGGAGCAAAATAAGACTGCTTGGCGTGGCAAAGGCATGCTCTCCATTAAGTGCCCCTCTAGTTATCCAGTTTTCCTTTCTTCCCTATTTCATCCTATTCTCTTCTCACCCCTCAATTTCTTCCCTATCTCGTCCTATTCTCTTTTCATCCTTCTATCTCTTCCTTATTTTGTCCTATTCTCTTCTCATCCCTCCATCTCTTTCCTATTTCGTCCTATTCTCTTCTCATCCCTCCATCTCTTTCCTATTTTGTCCTATTCTCATCCCTGCATTTCTTCCCTATTTTGTCCTATTCTCATTTCTGCATTTCTTCCCTATTTCATCCTATTCTCATCCCTTCATCTCTTCCCTATTTCGTCCTATTCTCATCCCTTCATCTCTTCCCTATTTCGTCCTATTCTCCTCCATCCACCCCTTCCCTATTTCACCCTATTCTCATCCCTTCATCTCTTCCCTATTTCGTCCTATCCTCTCCCCCTTTCCTCCATTTCTTCCCTAATCCTATCCCATCAAATCTTCCCATTCCTACGTCCTTCTTAACCATAGCTGCAGGCTATGACGCAATGAACCTCTTTATATGCAACACATTCACCAATTAACCAATCATATCCCTCACACCATCCTCAGCCATACTTCACACGACACGTGTCACATTAAGATACGTCACCTTTGTACGTGATGAGTAACGCCCTGTTTGTGACGTTACGTAGTACAGGCCTACATTGCTAGAAATCACAATTTGGCTGTTGTTATTTTAGCGTTATACGTTTGAATGATTTTCGTTAAAATTAAGAGCTTTTAATTGTTTTTCCAGCTAGTATGATTATTTGTAAGTAATTTTATTGGGTGGCATGATTATTCATATTGAAAGTTAATAAATTTCAATTGTTTTTCCAGGTAGTATGATTATCTGTGAATAATTATATTGGGTGGCCATGGTTTATTCATCTTCCTGTTTAATCTGTGGGAAAACTTCATGTAGTTTATATAGTTTTTATAGTTTATATAGGAAATGTTTATTTTATTGTTGCTATTCTTCTTTAAATGTTTTATTTCCGTGTTTCCTTCCTCACTGGGCTATTTTTCCGGTTGGGGTGCCTGGGCTTATTGCATCCTGATTTTCCAACTAGGGTTGTAGCTTAGCAAATGATAATAATAATAATAATAATAATAATAATATTAATAATAATAATAATAATAATAATAACAACAATGAAAATAATAATAAAAGTTATAATGCTTTTGTAGTAGCTGTGGTTATTGTATTGGTTTTTTCTATAAACTTACCTGTTCTAAACTTGGTATAAAAACATCTCAATATGTATAATTTAACTATAGACTGAAAACTAT
>NC_090729.1:188119434-188121934 GCF_036898095.1 Palaemon carinicauda | reverse complement strand
CTGTCGTTAGATGCTCTTTTTGTTCACCAAAAGTTTGTACATTTTAATAGCTCCTTATTAAACATGGCAGGACAAAGGTTTTGAAAGTTTCCTTGTCATTCCAATATAAAAGCTGGGGCCTCCACGGACTGAGCATTAGTAGGAATAGGGTTTCGACACCACCATCTAAACGAGTCCCAGGTCTAGGGAGTCTTGAGCTTCTTGCTGATTGGCTGAGGTACTCGTAGGCAAACTGCCCGGCCGTTGATCGTCATTGCCATCGTCGTTGTTTACAGGTCAATGGGAGGTGTTCTTACGATAAGAGGCGATGAGAAACATCTCCTGTGTCGTGTTTAGGTTCAGTCTTTCTTGATAGTTAGTCCCGAGCCTAAAGCCATATAAGGCACTGCTGATAATCTTAGTATTCCTTGTGATATCATCTCATACCACGTTCTTCTTGTGCATGAGAAGTTGTTGCATCTTAATGGCTTCCTATTGAAAGTGGCAGCACAGTCTTTCAGAAAAACTCTTAGTCATCATTCCAATGTAACAGCCGGGACATCCACGGAGTGGGTATTGGTGGGAATAGACAACGTTGGACTTTTACAGATAGTCTTGCAGAGGAGGGGCCGGACTATTTTTCATACTGAGAGATCTTGCCCTCATTGCCAGGCAATAAATGATATCGTTAATTCAGGTGGCCTCTTGAACGTGAGTGACATGATTCTTAATAATTTCCCTCATGGCTTCTCATCTCGTTGGTATTGGCTGTGCATGATGCTTCTGTAATATAAGTTCACTATAGAAGGAAGGCTCATATTGCTGGGCTCGGTCTCTTACCAGTTTTCCTTTGCGTGTTTAACTTCTCTATTGACTTGTTTTTGTTTTTCTAAATCTCCTTTCACTAAATCAATCATCATTGCAAAACATGTGTTTTTTATTTTGTATAAATTTACACGAAATCATACATAACATCATTGGATTTCTTTTTTCTAATGAACGAATTAAGCAGATAACTATAGCTGAGAATGAATTGGAAAATCATGGGAATTTCTGTAAAGCATTTGATCGCAATATATTTTCTATAAATGTTTTTACTAATCAATCAACCAGCAGCTAGAAACCATTTCTTAAAACCCTTGTTTATAAAATCAAAAACAGAGATGGACAGATGATGAACGAAAATAAATTCCAAAATTTACCTTTTACTAACACTAAAATTATTAGAAAAACAAATTTTCATCTGTGGCTTTTAGAAATACTGGAAATAATACAGTTGACATTATTAAGTAACCTGGAGGTATGTAGATTAGATAGGCTTTCCTTTTAACAATGAATTCGGGTCACAAAACAATTTTCGTTCTAATTAGTCTACTCTTTGGTGTAGAAAAACCTTGATTAGCAAATTAAAACAATAGCATCCAATGTGAAATGTTTTACTAAACTGACGAGATGTTTTCTTTGGATGTTTAGTGGAATATTTACATCTGCATTTAGTCGTAACTGCAGAAGTTAAAGGTTATGTTCAATATATATATATATATATATATATATATATATATATATATATATATATATATATATATATATATATACTTATATATATGTATATATATTCATATATATATATATATATATATATATATATATATGTGTGTGTGTGTGTGTCTGTGTGTGTGTGTATGGTAAGGTCACTGTCATACAAGTATCCTGGACCAGGGTTCGACACCCGGCCGGTCAGATACTATAGTTTTTGAGTGATTTCGCCTAGGGCTCTGATCCCGAGGTCATTATGAGAATCCACTCTTTAATCTATTAAAATATATGGCTTATTTGAAATATGAAAAACATGTTTGAATGTGCAAAATTTATCATACTTACAGCTTATGTTATTGTTATGCAGCTATTTTTGGCAGAACTTTACTTGATTCTTCAACACAGAAGGTTCCATCATTGCCATTCGTACAAAGGTAATATCATCAATCATCTATAATATGTAGAAAAAAACAAGACTATATTGCCAATATAGAAAAAATTTTCCTAGCAAGACTTGAAGTCAGTTCACCCTAAAAACATAAAATTTTTAGGGCGAACTTATGACCTTGTCAATCTTGGTGATAATGCAACCTCCCCCCTACCACAAAGGAGAAAATGATAGCCAGAGAGAGAGAGAGAGAGAGAGAGAGAGAGAGAGAGAGAGAGAGAGAGAGAGAGAGACCCACTTTCGATGCGGAGGTTTTTGAGAGTACTTTTTTATCTACCTTCCGGAGGAGGACTGTAAGCGTTGGCGATCATTGGCTAGTTCCCTGCAGTGCTGGTTGGTCACGTTCGATGGCATCGTAAACAAGCACCTTGAAGTGTCTCTGACCCACTGTAAGAGGATATAAACTTCATACCGTCTAGCAAATTACATAGGGAGAGAGAGAGAGAGAGAGAGAGAGAGAGAGAGAGAGAGAGAGAGAGAGAGAGAGAGAGAGAGAGAGAGAAGAGAGAGAGAGAGAGAGAGAGAGAGAGAGAGAGG
>NC_090729.1:188106934-188114434 GCF_036898095.1 Palaemon carinicauda | reverse complement strand
TTAAATGATTGTAAAATTAGGTGGATATCTTGCGTGGCTTTGTGCTAAGATTTATATATTTATTGGATAAATTAATTTTGCATCCCAACAGCAAGAATGGTTTGGGAGAAAACCTATGTGTATTATGTAAAAATTAAAAATAGTTTAAATTCTTTCTCATAGCTCAGAAACGTTTCATTTCGAAATTTATTTTAATGATTATAGAATTAGGTGGATATCTTCTTGGCACTGCAGTGGGATTTAAATGTTTTTAATTATAGATTTAATTAGAAAGTTGACTATTATTCCCTCTGGTGTCGCTAGTGCTGTGTGGTCTTAGGAGAAAACATTTATGCATGACTTAAAACATTCTTATCTTTTCATAGGTAAAACGTTACTATTTTAAAATTGATTTTTATTATGATTTAATTGGATGGATATCTTGTTAGGAATTACATCAAAATAGATAGACTTTTATGGATTATATCAAATACAGTTTTCTTATCTTCCCATAACTCAGAAACGTTATTATTTTGAAATTATTTTTTCAGGATTGTAGAATTAGATAGATATCATGTTGGGAGTTATACCAAGATTGTTATTACTTTTTTCTTTTACCTCCGTCAACGAAGTAGTGAGGAGGTTATGCCTTCACCCCTGTTTTGTCTGTTTGACCGTTTGTTTGTTTGTTAGTGATGGTGGGAGACTTTAGTCAAATCGTTCAATGCAAGGTATAATGATAAGTCTGAAACATTTGTCCTGCAGTGGATTAGAAATGACTGTTTATTATTATTATTATTATTATTATTATTATTATTATTATTATTATCATTATTATTATTATTATTATTATTATTATTATTAGCTAAGCTACAACCCTAGTTGGAAAAGCAGGATGCTTTAAGCCCAAGAGATCCAAAGGGGAAAAATAGCCCAGTGAGGAAAGTAAATAAAGAAATCAATAAACTATATAAAAAGTAACGAACAATTAAAATGAAATATTTAAAAAAAAAAGACATTAACAAACATTAGAACAGATATTTCATATATAAACTATAAAAAAGACTTCTGTCAGCATGTTATCGTTATAGTATATATGTATGTAAGTATGAAAAAGAGCTCTGTGAGGAAAGGAAATAAGGAAATAAATAAACGATATAGGAAGTAATGAACAATGAAAATAAAATATTTTATAAACATTAACAACCTTAAAATAGATATTTCATACATAAACTATAAAAAAAGACTTCTGTCAGCATGTTATCGTTATAGTATATATGTATGTAAGTATGTATATCTCATAAAAACAGTCAAAAATCAGATCATCACCGCTCCTGATAAGGTTTTCCTATGCAACGCAGCCAAGGAAAAAATATTCGGGCGAGCGGTCACCAAACCTATTTCTCCCCGTCATCTCGGTACGATTGGTCGAGAAATATGACAGAGGAGTCTCGAGGGAAATTCGAGAATATGTCAACTATAAAGATACGGTCGAAGGGCAGATGTTGATTCAGTCTCTAGAGTCTGTATAGAATGTTATAGATTTTTTTTTTTTTTTTTTTTTTTTTTTTAGTTTGAAGTTATCAAAGACATTACATTTTCCCAAATCATCTTCGTCATTGAATAATTTTGGAAACCTCATTTCGTAGGTCACACTTTATAGCTTTTCAAAACCCTTCTTAATTACTAGTGTACACTACCCGTCAATAAACTTTGGCCACTATTTTTATATTCAATTTAAACTTATCAAAGACATTATAGTTCCAAATCATCTTCGTCATTGAATAAGTTTGGAAACCTAATTTCATAGGTCACAATCTATAGCTTTTAATAACTATTCTTACATAGTGTACACAACCTGTCAAAAATTACTGTTAAGTATTTAGAGATAGACACACACACGCACACAACCCAACTCCCTCTCAGTAGGGTATGACTACTTAGTCTCCCCCATATTCGAGGGACGTAAGGAGACCGAGTAGTTATACTTCTAGCAATGGGCTGATCGTGACTGGATATATAAATATATATATATATATATATATATATATATATATATATATATATATATATATATATGTATATATCTATATATATATATATATATATATATATATATATATATAGATAGATATATATGTATATACACACATGTATATATATGTATGTGTATACACACACACACACACACACATATATATATATATATATATATATATATATATATATATATATATATATATATATATATAAATACCTGTATATATATATATATATATATATATGTATATATATATACAGTATATATGAATATATATATATATATATATATATATATATATATATATATATATATATATATATATATATATATATATATATACAGCTAAACACTTGCTCTTTATTTTATAGGGGAGATGTATCTTTAAATTTATTACATTCGTTTAAATTTCATAACTTAGTTTTGTGGACCGATTTCCTAAATACTCAGGTCACTGTAAATTTGAATTTACAAATACAACATAAATCTCACTGAAAAAAATAAAAGCAAAACCTTCAATCTTCATTTTCCCTTAATTCACTACCCAGGAATTTCCATTTTCTCAGGTCTGGTCCACATTCCTTCAACCAATATATCGTGTTCATAAAATGTAAAGTCGAATGTCCTGATTCAACATTGCATTCTTTAAGGAATTTAGGAATAAAAAGACTGAGAAATTTTATGAATATTTCTTTCATGGACGTAATTACTCAATTTATTCAATTATATATTTCTATGGCTAAATATAATGTAGTTACAAATATCGTACTTTTTTTACCTACGTCAACGAAGCTGGAAGGAGGTTATGTTTTCGCTCCTAATTGTGTTTGTAATTTGTGTTTGTTTGTGTGTGTGAGTTTGTTTCTGAAGAGCTTTCTGGCCACAATTTTAATCATGGGAAAATTAAATTTGTAGAGATTAACTGTTACACAAAATGCTTGAAATTCTTAAATCTTGGAAGTTCAAGGTCAAAGGTCAAGGTCAAAGGGAAAGGTCAAGGTCAAAGGTCAATTTCAAAGGTAAAGGTCTATTTCAAAGGTACAGGTCAATTTCAAAGGTCAAAGTCAAAGGTCAAGGTCAAAGGTCAAGGTCAAAGGTCAAGGTCACGGTCAAGCAAAATGTCCAATTCAAGTAATCAGCTATGAGTTGGGACATCGTTGTCACAGACACTTCAAACTTGGTTCATATTTGAGTGTATGAATATTCACGCTAATTAATACATGTTAAAGTCCAAGGTCAAGGTCGAGCTAAAGGTTGATAAATAATCTACAGTGCGGAGGTCTGCGCTCTACTGAGTTCCCCTCTAGTTTTTCTATTTTTTTTTTTCATTTATAATGAAATTCGTATTTGTATAAGAATGTATAAATTATGCCCCTTTCTGAGTGGGGACATCTTAACGTGGTGAAAGGGTCTTTGTATCACCATGATCAGCAAAGCTGTACTAGTCAGGACCCCCCATATTATGTTGGTTTGCTGTGAACTATCATTATGTTAACATTTTTTTTTTTTTTATTTCACCACCAATTTATTTCACTTCACTAACCATTTTTATCATTTCATCAACAATTTCTATCACTTCACCAACAATTTCTATCACTTCACCAACAATTTCTATCATTTACCGGTGATTTCTATAATTTCTCCGACAATATCTACCATTTTACAACCAATATCTGTCATTTTGGCAAAAAATTCTTTTATTTCAATAACAATTTCTATCATTTAGTCAAATAGTTCTTTCATTTTACCAATAAATTCTATCATTTCACCAATAATTTCTCTATCATTTCACCAACAATTTATATAATTTCTCCAACAATTTTTATTATTTCACCAACAATTTCTATCGTTTCGCCAAATATTTGTTTTATTTCACCAACAATTTCTATCATTTCGCCAAATATTTGTTTTATTTCACTAACAATTTCTACTATTTTACCAATAATTTCCATCATTTCAAGAACAATTCCTATCAATTCACCAAAAAATTTTCATTTTACCTTATTTCAAGTCACTTCCACACTGCCATTCAAATATCAATCCCCATCACTATAGCAATTCTCTGACTCCTCTCCAAATCCAATATATATCCCTGCAGGTATTTCCCCAAAAGCTTTCTCCCGCCATCACCGAAAGCAAAATGTGTTATTCCTGCTTTCAGTAACTCACTATGTCAGCTACTTTGCTCCCCAACTTCATTACCAAACCCCTTCTCGTAATCGCATCAGATATTAATGGATTCATCCTGGCAAAGCCAACCCCTTTCGCAATAATGTACCCTAACACGAAATTAAACAGCGGAGTATCTCCCAGACCCCTTTCTTGGTTAGCCACCCTTCTGGTTAGCCACCCTTTTGGCTAACCATCCTTTTGGTTATCCACTCTTTTGGTTAGCCACCCTTTTGGTTAGTCATCCTTTTGGCTATCCACCCTTTTGGTTAGCCATCCTTTTGGCTATCCACCCTCTTGGTTAGCCATCCTTTTGGTTATCCAGCCTTTTGGTTAGCCAGCCTTTTGGTAAGCCATCCTTTTGGTTAGCCACCCTTTTGTTTATCCATCCTTTTGGTTTGCCCCCCTTATGGCTCTCCACTTTTTTCGTTAGCTACCGTTTTGGTTTCCCATCCTTTTGGCTATCCACCCTTTTGGTTAGCCACCCTCTTGGTTAGTCATCCTTTTTGTTAGCCACCCTTTTGGTTATCCACCCTTTTGGTTAGCTACCCTTTTGGTTGGCTACCCTTTTGGTTAGCTACCCTTTTGGTTATCCACCCTTTTGGTTAGATACCCTTTTGGTTATCCACCCTTTTGGTTAGCTACCCTTTTGGTTATCCACCCTTTTGGTTAGCTACCCTTTTGGGTATCCACTGTTTTGGTTATCCACACTTTTGGTTAACTACCCTTTTGGTTAGTCACCCGTTTGATTAACCACCCTTTTGGTTATCCAATCTTTTGGTTAACTACCCTTTTGGTTACCCACCTTCTTGGTTATCCACTCTTTTTGTTAGCCTGGCTATTCCTCATACTCTTAAAGGCGTCTCGCTGTTTCATGATGACCTTCCATTAGCGCAGGTACGATAACCTTTTAGGTATAATTCCCTTCTGGTCTATGAATATCAGTCTGTTCTACAGAGGGGTCACTAATGTGAGATCTTCCAATCTGGTGTTTTGTTTAATTCGTTTTTTGAAGGTATTGCTAAGACTTTGGGTTAATGAGATGTTATACAGGGATATATATATATATATATATATATATATATATATATATATATATATATACATATATATATATATGTATATATATATATGTATATATAGATATATATATATATAATATACATTATTTATATATGTAAATAGTAAATATATATAAATATATATATATATATATATATATATATATATATATATATATATATTATATACATTATTTATATATGTAAATAATATGTAGGTTATATATAAACATATATATATATATATATATATATATATATATATATATCTATATATATATATATATTTATATATATATATATATATATATATATATATATATATATATATATATATATATATATGTACTGTATATATATACTTTATATATATATTCATATATATATATATATATATATATATATATATATATATATATATATATATACTGCATATATATAAAACTGTATATATATATATATATATATATATATATATATATATATATATATACTGCATAAATATATACTGTATATGTATATATATATATATATATATATATATATATATATATATATATATATGTGTGTGTGTGTGTGTGTATGTATGTATGTATGTATGTATGTATGTATTGTGTGTGCATGTAAATATATTAATTATATGTAAACATTTATGCCTATATATATATATATATATATATATATATATATATACAGAGAGAGAGAGAGAGAGAGAGAGAGAGAGAGAGAGAGAGAGAGAGAGAGAGAGAGAGTATTACGTAACTTGCTAACCTAAATGTCAAAAGTTACCGTCAAATGCTTTTTCTACAGCAATATAAAATATCAACTTACTTTATTACTAAAGCACTGTTGAAAATGTCATTAATCTAGATGAAATTTCTACATTATTATGATAATGATGAAGCGAAGAATATATTGATATTGAAATAAAAATTTATTCCATTTTCGTTCTTGAAGAATGATAACTAATGATTTTTTTTTTTTGTACCCTTCTAACTTAAAATAAAGATTATATGAAAGAATCCTTTTCATTAAGTATGTATATGTTGTCAGCAGTAAAATACTACAGGCAATATCACTTTGCAATCATGATATTAGAAAAGTTTTTTTGTTTATCACATTTTGCTTTCAACTTACAAAAAAAAAGTGATGGATCTTTATATTGGCAAAAAAAAAGAAAAAAAAAAGAAAACATATGAACTGATCATACATAGTAATGAATTTAAGAAAAATTACTATCGAGAAATTCATTGAGAATACAGACCTCCGCCACTGCAGCTTATTTCTGGAAACCAACTTGCCTTTCCAAGAGTCAATTGAGATTATAGGCGTATTTAAAGTCTGTGTGACAATCATATACGAACTTAAAGTTAAGGTTAATTCAGTCGACCTTTTCCTCGACCTTGACCTTGACCTTTGATCTAGGACATTCAAAATTTAATCGCTTCCACGTCTCAACATAACAAATAATCTCTGAAAGTTTCACTACTCCAAGAGTAAAACTGTGGCCAGGAAGTTGTTCACAAACAAACTAACAGACAAACAGGAGTGAAAACATAACCTCCTCCCAACTTCATTGGCGGAAGTAATCATAGTAATGTATGTTGTGACGGACCGAGAGAAGGTTATGACTCAAAGGAAGGTTGAAAGCAACTGAGTTATTTATTATAGAACACTCTCCTTTATATACAAAACCTCAAGGCAACAGGAAATATCATGTTCGAAAACAGACAATGTTACAGAGGAAAAACGCAGACATGTTTATTCTGGTTCTTCTTAGTTCGAGGAAAGAGCGAAGATACAAGCTTAATATATACAATATGAATTATGTACGATCGTGTGACACACGGTTGGTACAATGTACAGTTAACTTCATTAACTCCAGTACACTTCACGGGAAGTTAAGAAGACTGACAGCCTGTAAACACGTGGTTAAAAGCATATTTATTAATTTCACGAAGTGGTGTCAAGCAAATAACATTATTTTCCTATACAACACTTCGTAAAATGAATAAAAAATACTTTATTTCACGTGATTACAAGCTCAGCAACCTTGTTTTACACGCAGAGTTACCAACAGTTTCTCTTTTGCTAAACACAGCGTAACCTGCAATGATGTACAGTTGGCTACACTAATTCCAGTACACTGGCGTCTACTTAGCTGACCGTGAAGTATACCGGAATTAATGGAGACAACTGTACAACTGTCACTTTTAAACTTTCTTTAAGGTGTACCGGAATTAATTGAGC
>NC_090729.1:188091905-188098934 GCF_036898095.1 Palaemon carinicauda | reverse complement strand
ATACACACAAAATAAACACAGTAAATATGTATATTATGTATATATATATATATATATATATGCAGTAAGAATATACAAAAGTATGTGTGTATATTATGTATATATATATATATATACATATATATATATATATATATATATAAATATATATATATATATATATATGTATACTGTATATAAATATATATATACACAAGTAATATATATATAATATATATATATATATATATATGTGTGTGTGTGTATATGTGTGTATATATAGGTATATATATATATATATATGTGTGTGTGTGTATATATATAAAATATATATATATATATATATACATATATATATATATATATATATATTTATATATATATATATATATATATGCGTGTGTAAATATATATATATGTATATATACACATGTATATATATATATATATATATACATATATATATATGCATACATATGATTAATTTCCCTATAATTATTTATGTATATTTACCTACTATTACCATTGCATATGGATTACCCAATATAAAACCAGAGGAGACCATTTCATAACTTCTCTTGTAAAGAAAATATTAAATTATTCAGTGGAAATTGATATCTACCTGAATTTAATAGGACTCTTGTACAGGCAATTGAGTGTAATCATTGCAATATAACTGACTAATTGGCAACCTTGGCATTGAACTGTTTAGGTATATGGAGGGTAATTAAAATGGAGAATAGTCTTATAATTGATATTTTAAGGATTACTCTTAATTAGGAGAATGTTACTACAATAGTATAAAACAATAGACATAAAATGTTAATTACTAGGGATTCCACTAATCATGATTATATAGTTTAATAGTTTATTTATTAAACGTGTAATTCATTATTCTTTTTATGATTAAATCTTATTTTTGAACTTTTAAATTTTATTCTTTTTATATAGTGATTATGTATTCATATATTTTACATATATTTCTATTTTGGGTATCCTAAAAAATGAGAAATAAACCTTAAAAAGGTTATCTCCTTTATATGATAAAGAGAAAGTATCTCTCTCTCTCTCTCTCTCTCTCTCTCTCTCTCTCTGTATATATGTATATATATATATATATATATATACTGTATATATATAAATATATCTATATATTTACATATGTATATATATATATATATATACATATGTATGTATATATATATATATATATATAAATATATGTATATATATATATATGTATATATATATAAAAATATATATATATATATAATATATATAAATATATATATTTATATATGTATATATATATATATATATATGTATATATATATATATATATGTATATATATATATATATCTATATATATATATATATATATATATTTATATACATATATATATATATATATATATATATATAAATATACATATATATATATATATATATACACACTTATATATTATATATATCTATTATTACACGATTATGGCTCCCTGGTCTAGGCAACCCCCCAAAAAAATATATTTCACGATGCGTTGAGACTGGGAACCAAACTTATAATATTTCATATACTACTACTGGTCTACGACTGGTAAGTTAATCAACCTTTCAAATTACAATAATTGAAAACATTCTGTGGTTCTTAACAGGATACATATGCATGTTTGTATGTATAGCTCTGGGGGCTGCACGAAGTAAAAAGTCCTGGATCGTTGAATATAATTAAGATTTTCAAAGAATCCTAGTTATCAGAAACCCTCTGAAATTAGTACCCTTTATAAAGGTCAGACATCGAATGGGGGAAAAAAGATAAGATAGATCGCGAAGCAGGAACGTTTTTAATAAGATACCACAACACATTTAGGAGAAATTAAATACTATGTTCAAGTAGATTACTCCCTCCCATTCTCTCCCATTCCCTCTCACTCCCTCGCACTCCATCTCATTACCTCTCACTCCCTCCCACCCTCTCCCTGCCTTTTCTAATAGGTTACCATAACTCATTCAAGAGATAATTAAATGCTATATTTCAGAAAATTACTCCCTCTCTCTCCCTCTCATTACCTGTTTGAGTAGATTACTCCCTCTTACTCCCTCTCACTCCCTCTCACCCTCACCCTGCCCTTTCTAATAGGTTACCACAACCCATTTAAGAGATAATTAAATGCTATATTTCAGAAAATTACTCCCTCTCTCTCCCTCTTACTCCCTGTTTGCGTAGGTTACTCTTACACTCCCTCTCACTCCCTCTCATTCCCTCTCACTCCTTCTCACCCTTTCCCTGCCCTTTCTAATATGTTACCACGACCCATTTAAGAGATAATTATATGCTATATTTAAGAAAATTACTCCCTCTCTCTCTCTCCTCTCACTCCCTGTTTGAGTAGATTACTCCCTCTCACTCCCTCTCACTTCCTCTCACTCCCTTTCATTCCCTCTCACTCCTCACCCTCTCTCTGCCCTTTGTAATTGGTTACCACAACCCATTTAAGAGATAGTTAAATGCTATATTTAAGTAAATTACTCCCTCTCTCTCCCTCTCACTCCCTGTTTGCGTACTCCTTCTCACTCCCTCTCACCCTCTCCCTGCCCTTTCTAATAGGTTACCACAACCCATTTGAGAGATAATTAAATGCTATATTTAGGTAAATTACTCCCTCTCCCTCTCTCTCTCTCTCTCTCACTCCCTCTCACTCCCTCTCACCCCTTCCCCTTTCAACAATATACCCCTCCGCTTGCAATAAGAGCCAAACCGTCGAGGCCAAAGCTTGTCCTTCGTATTGCCATTGATTAAGAACAGTTAAGGTGTCGTGTTCTGATTGCGAACAGAGCAAACGGGAAAGGTAATCGAGTGAGGCTCGGTGCTGGGAAATGATTCAGCCGTGTTCGTAGCAGGAGGAGGAGGTGACGAGTGGCATATAAAAGACAATAAGGAAGGAAAAATAAGAAATTTTAGCAAAAATAACTAACTGGACTTAATCTCTCTCTCTCTCTCTCTCTCTCTCTCTCTCTCTCTCTCTTATATAAAAAGCATACCGGCTATCCAGTTTCATAAAAACTCAAAAAGTACACCCTGAGGAGAAGTACCTAAACCCCAAACACACAAACACACACACACTCTCTCTCTCTCTCTCTCTCTCTCTCTCTCTCTCTCAGTTTCATAAAAACTCAAAAGTACACCCTGAGGAGAAATGCCTAAAACCTCTCTCTCTCTCTCTCTCTCTCTCTCTCTCTCTCTCTCTCAGTTTCATAAAAACTCAAAAGTACACCCTGAGGAGAAATGCCTAAACGCCCCCCCCCTCTCTCTCTCTCTCTCTCTCTCTCTCTCTCTCGGTTTCATAAAAACTCAAAAGTACATCCTGAGGAGAAATGCCTAAAACCTCTCTCTCTCTCTCTCTCTCTCTCTCTCTCTCTCTCTTTGTCAGTTTCATAAAAACTCAAAAGTACATCCTGAGGAGAAATGCCTAAAACCCCTCTCTCTCTCTCTCTCTCTCTCTCTCTCAGTCGAGTGCCAATAAGGAATAAAAAAGACGTTTATAAAGAATAACTAGAATTAATTTCATGTACGTCACTGGGCTAGAAATGCGTTTGATATATCTATAATTTATCTCTCTCTCTCTCGAGTCGAGTGCCAAAATAAAAACTCAATCTAAGATCTACCATTGCATACCAATTTATAAATGTTATCTCTCTCTCTCTCTCTCTCTCTCTCTCTCTCTCTCTCTCTCATAAGAAAAGCTTCATTATCTTATTATTTGAATTTCCCTTCCTCACTAGGCTATCTTTCCCTGTTGGAGCCCTTGGGTTTATAGCAACCTGCTTTTCCAATTAGAGAATTAGCTTAGCCGTTAATAATAATAATAATAATAATAATAATAATAATAATAAACAAACACTAAGATCGAAATCAAAATGGCGTAAGTAACTTTCATCCAATTGAATGGTTTGCTCCTTCATATTCCCATGTCATAAATCACTCCCATACGAATAACAACCTCCAATATGAACCAGGGCAGAAGCGACGCCAGGAGATTGATGAAACGAATAATTGATGAATTTATGCATGGAAAACTATATTACGCACGTTTGGAAATAAATCCCGCCTCATGGGAGAGCAGTAATACTTTCTTAATTGTGACCAAGTTGTGGAATGATCTTCCTAATCGGGTGGTTGAATCAGTAGAGCTTCAAAAGTTCAAACTTGCAGTAAATGTTTTTTATGTTGAATAGGCTGATATAAGTTCTTTTTAGCTATATATTAGATATCTGTTTTAATGTTGTTAATGTGTTTTTTTTTAAATATATTTGTTTATTTTTTCATTACTTCTGATATCGTTTATTTATTTGCTTATTTCCTTTCCTCACTGGGCTATTTTCCCCTGTTGGAGCCCTTGGGCTTATGGCAACTTGCTTTTCCAACTAGGGTCGTAGTTTGGCTAATAATAATAATAATAATAATAATAATAATAATAATAATAATAATAATAATAATAATACAAAAACAACAACAACAACAACAATAACAGTAATCAATAAATATCAATAATAGTAATCAATGAATATTAATAATAGTTTTCAATATTGACAATAGTAATCAATGACTAATAATAATGGTAATAATAATAATAATAATAATAATAATAATAATAATAATAACATTAACATTAACATTAACATTAATAAAGGCTTATGTCCCGAAACATACCTTAACGTAGTTAAGGGTGACATAATAAGCACTTTCTGCAAACGACTGTCAGTTCTGCTAATCACAAGGGTTAGACTGTCACTTGTTTTTACTAACCGACGCTCGCTGCATGGAATATCATTTGCTGATAAGCGATCGCGTGCTTTAATTGAATAAGGGGAAGGTGATATAAATGAGGGGAATACAATTCGTTCGTAATTAACAATGGAATAGTTCATAATGAACATCAGAAAGAGGGAAATCACAATATTGGGAGTGTTGTGATACCATATGTCAGGTCGTGGGTCGAAATGCAGAAAGGGGGAGAAAGTAGGGTTGCGTGTCTTTCTGAAATTGTTATTATTATTATTATTATTATTATTATTATTGTTATTGTTATTGTTATTGTTATTACTATGTTCATTATTATTATTATTATTATTATTATTATTATTATTGTTGTCGCTGTCGTTGTCATTGTTATTAATGTTATTATTATTACTATTATTATTATTATTATTATTATTACTTTTATTATCATTATTATTATTATTATTATTATTATTATTATTATTATTATTATTATTATTATTATTATTATCAATATCATTATCATTATCATTATTATCGTTATCGTTATCGCTATCGTTATCGTTATCGTTACCGTTATTTTTAGCATTAGCGTTATCGTTGTCGTTGTCTTTGTTGTTGTTGTTGTTGTTTTTATTATTGTCGTTTTTGTTATTATCATTATTATCTTTAGTATTATTATTATTATTATTATTATTATTATTATTATTATTATTATTAGAGAGAGAGAGAGAGAGAGAGAGAGAGAGAGAGAGAGAGAGAGAGAGAGAGATATTTCTGAAAATAATATTTGTTTTTATTACATTATTTATCTAACAAGATTACAGTAGTCAAACATTTCATTTCAAATTCAAAATATCTTTTATCACGCCAACTTACTGCAAAGATTCCAAGTAATGTAACAGAGGCTTCACTTTGACGATCCATTCTAAGCCTTCAGTTACAAACTTGGAGATCTGGGACACTATTAATTCTCTCATCTGGAGCCGGGTGCAAATGCCTCTGGTTGAATTGATATAGACTGAACCAGCCTTATGGCAGCACAGGTTAAGGTGGGAAGGCCTCTGGTTGAATTGATATAGACTGAACCAGCCTTATGGCAGCACAGGTTAAGGTGGGAAGGCCTCTGGTTGAATTGATATAGACTGAACCAGCCTTATGGCAGCACAGGTTAAGGTGGGAAGGCCTCTGGTTGAATTGATATAGACTGAACCAGCCTTATGGCAGCACAGGTTAAGGTGGGAAGGCCTCTGGTTGAATTGATATAGACTGAACCAGCCTTATGGCAGCACAGGTTAAGGTGGGAATGCCTCTGGTTGAATTGATATAGACTGAACCAGCCTTATAGCAGCACAGGTTAAGGTGGGAAGGCCTCTGGTTGAATTGATATAGACTGAACCAGCCTTATGGCAGCACAGGTTAAGGTGGGAATGCCTCTGGTTGAATTGATATAGACTGAACCAGCCTTATGGCAGCACAGGTTAAGGTGGGAAGGCCTCTGGTTGAATTGATATAGACTGAACCAGCCTTATGGCAGCACAGGTTAAGGTGGGAAGGCCTCTGGTTGAATTGATATAGACTGAACCAGCCTTATGGCAGCACAGGTTAAGGTGGGAAGGCCTCTGGTTGAATTGATATAGACTGAACCAGCCTTATGGCAGCACAGGTTAAGGTGGGAAGGCCTCTGGTTGAATTGATATAGACTGAACCAGCCTTATGGCAGCACAGGTTAAGGTGGGAAGGCCTCTGGTTGAATTGATATAGACTGAACCAGCCTTATGACAGCACAGGTTAAGGTGGGAACAGAATAGGAGGCCTGGTGTTGCCCTTCGGACTTTAATCGACGAAGATAGATCAAATTGAATTGGGTGTTGAAAGTTGAGAAATTGTAATCCAAATGTGGAAGAAAGGGGAAATATAAATTCAAAGAATTAGAATAAAGACGAAAGCTAAGGTGTCCATTAAATATATTAGATTGAAGAAGGTGATTTAACTAGATTCAATCAATAAAGATATATCAAATTGAATTGGGTGTGGAAAGTTGAGAAATTGTAATCCAAATGTGGAAGAAAGGGGAAATATAAATTCAAAGAATTAGGATAAAGACGAAAGCTAAGGTGTCCATTGAATATATTAGATTGAAGAAGGTGATTTAACCAGATTCAATCAATAAAGATATATCAAATTGAATTGGGTGTGGAAAGTTGAGAAATTGTAATCCAAATGTGGAAGAAAGGGGAAATATAAATTTAAAGAAATAGAATAATGACGA
>NC_090729.1:188069405-188081905 GCF_036898095.1 Palaemon carinicauda | reverse complement strand
TCTTCTTCTTTATTTTTGTGGCTTTTTGGTGGGACTTAAATGCTTTTAATGATTAAATGAATTAGTTCGGGTGTCTCAACTGCAAGAAGGTTTTAGGAGAAAACATTTTTGGATTATTCAAAAAAGAATTTTCTTTTCTTATACCTCAGAAACGTTTTATTTTGAAATTTATTTTAATGATTTTAGAATTGGGTGGATATCTTGCGTGGCTTTGCGCTAAGATTTATATATTTATAATTATTGGATTAATTAATTTGGCATCCCAACCGCAGGAATATTTTGGGAGAAAACCTTTGTGTATTATGTAAAAAAAAAAATAGTTTAGATTTTTTCTCATAGCTCAGAAACGTTTTATTTTGAAATTTATTTTAATGATTGTAGAATTAGGTGGATATCTTGCGTGGCACTGCAGTGGGATTCAAATGTTTTTAATTATAGATTTAATTAGAAAGTTGACTAGTATTCCCTCTGGTGTCGCTAGTGCTGTGTGGTCTTAGGAGTTAACATTTATGGATTACATAAAACGTTCTTATCTTTTCATAGATAAAACGTTACCATTTTTAAAATTGATTTTTATTATGGTAAAATTGGATGCATATCATGTTAGGAATTACATCAAAATAATTAGACTTTTATGCATTATATCAAATACAGTTTTCTTTTATCTTCTCATAACTCAAAAACGTTATTATTTTGAAATTATTTTTTCATGATTGTAGAATGAGATAGATATCATGTTAGGAGTTATACCAAGATTGTTATTACTTTTTTTCTTTTACCTCCGTCAACGAAGTTGGGAGGAGGTTATGCCCTCATACCTGTTTGTCGGTTTGACCGTTTGTTTGTTTGTTAGTGATGGTGGGAGACTTTAGTCTAATCGTTCAATGCAAGGCATAATGATAACTCTGAGACATTTGTCCTGCAGTGGATTAGAAATGACTGCATTTTATTATTATTTTTATTATTATTATTATTATTATTATTATTATTATTATTATTATCATTAGCTAAGCTACAACCCTAGTTGGAAAAGCAGGATGCTTTAAGCCCAAGAGTTCCAACGGGGAAAAAATAGCCCAGAGAAGAAAGTAAATAAGGAAATCAGTAAACGATATAAGAAGTAATGAACAATTAAAATGAAATATTTAAAAAAAAAACATTAACAATAGAAAACAGATATTTAATATATAAACTATAAGAAGACTTATGTCAGCCCGTTAGCATTAAAGTATATATGTATGTAAGTATGAAAAAGAGCTCAGTGAGGAAAGTAAATAAGGAAATAAATAAATGATATAAGAAATAATGAACAATTAAAATAAAATAATTTATAAACATTAACAACATTAAAACAGATATTTCATATATAAACTATAAAAAAGACTTATGTCAGCCTGTTAGCGTTAAAGTATATATGTATGTAAGTATGAAACAGAGCTCAGTGAGGAAAGGAAATAAGGAAATAAATAAACGATATAAGAAGTAATGAACAATTAAAATAAAATATTCTAAAAACATAAAAACCATTAAAACAGATATTTCATACATAAACTATAAAAAAGACTTATGTCTGCATGTTATCGTTAAAGTATATATGTATGTAAGTATGTATATCTCATGAAAACAGTGAAGAATCAGATCATCATCGCTCCTGATAAGGTTTTGCTATGCAAAGCTGCCGAGGAAGAAATATTCGGGCGAGCGGTCACCAAACCTATTTCTCCCCGTCATCTCGGTACGATTGGTCGAGAAATTTGACAGAGGAGTCTCGAGGGAAATTCGAGAATATGTCAACTATAAAGATACGGTCGAAGGGCAGATGTTGATTCAGTCTCTCGAGTCTGTATGGAATGTTATAGATAATTTTTTTTTTTTTTTTTTTTTTTTTTTTTTTTTTTTTTTTTTTGAAGTTATTAAAAACATTATAGTTTCCTAAATAATCTTCGTCATTGAATAATTTTGGAAACCTTAATATATTCATAGGTCACAATTTATAGTTTCTAGTAACTATTCCTAATTACTAGTGTACACGACCCGTCAATTAACTTTGCCCATTTTTTATTCAGTTTAAAGTTATCAAAGACATTATAGTACCCAAACCATTTTCGTCATTGAATAAGTTTGGAAACATAATTTCAAAGGTCATAATCTATAGTTTTTAATAACCATTCTTACATAGTGTACACAACCCGTCAATAATTACTGTTAAGTATTTAGAGAGATAGGCACACACATGCACATGACCCAACTCCCTCTCACTAGGGTATGACTACTTAGTCTCCCCCATATTCGAGGGATGTAGAGAGACCAAGTAGTTATACTTCTGGCAATGGGCTGATCGTGACTGGATATATATATATATATATATATATACACACACACACATATATATATATATATATATATAAATATATATATATAGCTCAGTTAGTATAGTCCTCGCAGGCATGGTTTTGGCTGAATAGGCAGGAGTTCGAATCCCTGCCCAGCCTGAAGCTATTACCATCAATGAATTCCAGTGGATATATATTCCCAAAATCAAAATCGGTATTAAATGATTAAATGCCATTGTGGTTGGTATTTACATTGATTGAAATCACGAGCGTTAGTGATATATATTCATTTACACTGTATATATATATATATATATATATATGTATATATATATATATATATATATACATATATATATATATATATATATATATGTATATATATATATGTATATATATATATATATATATATATATTTATATATATTCATATATATAGCTAAACACTTTCTCTTTACTTTATAGGGAGATGAATCTCTAAATTTATTACATTCGTTTAAATTTTATAACTTAGTTTTGTGGACCTATTTCCTAAATACTCAGGTCACTGTAAATTTGAATTTACAAATATAGCAAATCTCACTGAAAAAAAATAAAAGCAAAACTTTCAATCTTCATTTTCCTTAATTCACTACCTAGGAATTTCCATTTTCTCAGGTCTGGTCCACATTCCTTCAACCAATATATCGTGTTCATAAAATGTAAAGTTGAATATCCTGATTCAACATTGCATTCTTCAAGGAATTTAGGAGTAAAAATATTGAGAAATTTTATGAATATTTTTTTTATGGACGTAATCACTCAATTTAATCAATTATATATTTCTATGGCTAAATATGGTGTAGTTACAAATATCGTACTTTTTTTTACCTACGTCAACGAAGCTGGAAGGAGGTCATATTTTCGCCCCTGATTGTGTTTGCAATTTTCTTGTTTTGTTTGTGTTTGTGTTTGTTTATGAACAGCTTCCTGGCCACAATTTTAATCATAGAAAAATGAAACTTGCAGAGATTAATTGTTACATAAAAAGCTTGAAATTCTTAAATCCTGGAAGGTCAAGGTCATAGGTCAAGGTCAAAGGGCTAGGTCAAAGGTCAAGATCAAAGGTACATTTCAAAGGTAAAGGTCAAAGATCAAGGTCACGGTCAAGCAAAATGTCCAATTCACGTAATCAGCTATGAGTTTGGACATCGTTGTCACAGAGACTTCAAACTTTGTTCATATTTGAGTGTATGAAATTTCACGCTAATTAATACACGTTAAAGTCCAAGGTCAAGGTCGAGCAAAAGGTTTAGAAATAATCTACAGTGCGGAGGTCTGCGCTCTACTGAGTGCCCCTCTAGTTTGTCTATTATTTTCATTCAAAATGACATTCATATTTGCATTAGAATGTATAAACTATGACCCTTTCTGAGTGGGACATCCTAATGTGGTGAAAGGGTTTGTGAATCGCCATGATCAGCAAAGCTGTACTAGTCAGGGACACACATACTAGGTTGGTTTGCTGCGAAGGATAATTTTACTAACAGTTCCATTCAATTCCCCAACAATTTCTTTCACTTCACTAACCATTTTTATCATTTCATCAACAATTTATATCACTTCACCAGCAATTTCTATCATTTTTCCAACAATTTCTATAATGTCACTAGCAATATCTACCATTTTACCACCAATTTCTGTCATTTCACCAACAATTTCTATTATTTCACCAATAACTTCCACCATTTTGCCAAATTTTTCTTTTATTTCACCAACAAATTCTAACTATTTTACCAACAATTTCTATAATTTCTCCAACAATTTGTATTATTTCACAACAATTTCTATCATTTCACCAACAATTCCTATCATTTCTCCAACAATTTTAGATAACTTCACCCACAATTTCTATCATTTAACCGACAATTTCTGTAATTTCACCGACAATATTACCATTTCATCTCCAATTTCTGTCATTTCACCAATAATTTCTATCATTTCACCAACAATTTCTTTTATTACATCAACAAATACTATTCATTTTACCCACAACTTCTATAATTTCTCCAACTATTTGTATTATTTCAAAACAATTTCTATTATTTCACCAACAATTCCTATCATTTCTCCAATAATATCTATGATTTCTCCAACAATTTTAGATAATTTCACTAACAATTTCTATCATTTTACCGACAATTTCTATAATTTCACCGAGAATATCCACCATTTCATCACCAATTTCTGTCATTTCAGTAATAAATTCTATAATTTCACCAACAATTTCTTTTATTTCACCAACAAATTCTATTCATTTTACCAACAACTTCTATAATTTCTCCAACTATTTGTATTATTCCACAGAAATTTCTATTATTTCACCAACAAATACTATTCATTTCACCAGCAATTTCTATAATTTCTCTGAAAATTTGTATTATTTCACCAACAATTTCTTTTATTTCACCAACAATTTCTCTATCATTTCACCAACAGTTTCTATAATTTCTCCAACAATTTCTTTATCATTTCACCAACAGTTTCTATAATTTCTCCAACAATTTCTTTATCATTTCACTAACAGTTTCTATAATTTCTCCAACAATTTCTATCATTTCACCAACAATTTCTCTATCATTTCACCAACAGTTTCTATAAATTTTCCAACAGTTTTTATTATTTCACCAACAATTTTTCTATCATTTCACCAACAAATTCTCTATCATTTCACTAACAGTTTCTATAATTTCTCCAACAATTTCTATCATTTCACCAACAATTTCTCTATCATTTCACCAACAGTTTCTATAAATTCTCCAACAATCTCTATTATTTCACCAACAATTTCGCCAAATAGTTCTTCCATTTTACAAACAATTTCTCTCATTTTACATCATTTACCTCACTTCCACACTGCCATTCAAATATCAATCTCCATCACTATAGCAATTCTCCGACTCCTCACCAAATCCAATATATATCCCTGCAGGTATTTCCCCAAAAGCTTTCCCGCGCCATCACCAAAGTCAAAATGTGTTATTCCTGCTTTCAGTAACTCACTATGTCAGCTACTTTGCTTCCTAACTTCATTACCAAACCCCTTTTCGTAATCACATCAGATATTAATGGATTCATTCTCGCGAAGCCAACCCTTTCGCAATAATGTACCTTAACACGAAATTAAACAACGGAGTATCTCTCAGACCCCTTTTTTGGCTATCCACCCTTCTGGTTAGCCCCCATTTTGGCTAACCACCCTTCTGGTTAGCTACCGGTTTGGTTAGCCATCGTCTTGGTTAGCCACTCTTTTGGTTAGCCACCCTTTTCGTTATCCACCCTTTTGGTCATCCACCCTTTTGGTTAGCCACCCTTTTGTTTATCCATCCTTTTGGTTTGCCCCCCTTATGGCTCTCCACCTTTTTCGTTAGCTACCGTTTTGGTTTCCCATCCTTTTGGCTATCCACCCTTTTGGTTAGCCACCCTTGTGGTTAGCCACCCTTTTGTTTAACCACCTTTTTAGTTAGCCACCCTTTTAGTTAGCCCCCCTTTTGGTTACCACCCTTTTGGTTAGCTACCCTTTTGGTTAGCCACCCTTTTGGTTATCCACCTTTTGGTTAACCACCCTTTTGGTTATCCACCCTTTTGGTTTACCACCATTTTGGTTATCCACCCTTTTGGTTAGCCACTCTTTTGGTTAGCTACTCTTTTGGTTAGCCACCCTTTTGGTTAGCTACTCTTTTGGCTATCCACCCTTTTGGTTAGCCACCCTTTTTGTTAGCCACCCTTTAGGTTAGCCACCCTTTTGGTTAGCCACCTTTTAGGTTAGCCACCCTTTTGGTTACCACCCTTTTGGTTAGCCACCCTTTTGGTTAGCCACCCTTTTGGTTAGCCACCCTTTAGGTTAGCCACCCTTTAGGTTATCCACCCTTTTGGTTAGCTACCCTTTTGGTTAGCTAAACTTTTGGTTAGTTACCCTCTTAGTTAGCTACCGTTTTGGTTAGCCACCCTTTTTGGTTAGCTATCCATTTAGTTAGCTACCCTTTTGGTTAGCCACCCTGTTGGTTAGCTACCGTTTTTGGTTAGCCACCCTTTTAGTTATCCACCCTTTTTGGTTATCCACCCTTTTGGTTAGCCACACTTTTAGTTATCTACCCTTTTGGTTAGCCACCATTTTGACTATCCACCCTTTTGGTTATCCACCCTTTTGGTTATCCATCCTTTTGGTTAGCCACCCTTATGGCTATCCACTCTTTTTGTTAGCTACCGTTTTGGTTTGCCATCCTTTTGGCTCTCCACCCTCTTGGTTAGCCATCCTTTTAGTTAGCCATCCTTTTGGTTAGCCACCCTTATGGCTATCCACCCTTTTTGTTAGCTACTGTTTTGGTTAGCCATTCTTTTAGTTAGCCACACTTTTGGTTTGCCACCCTTTTGGTTAGCTACCCTTTTAGCTAGTTATCCACCCTTTTGGTTGACTACCGTTTTGGTTAGCCATCCTTTTGGTTAGCCACCCTCTTGGTTTGCCACCCTTTTGGTTAGCTACCCTTTTAGTTAGTTATCCACCCTTTTGGTTGACTACCCTTTTGGTTAGCCACCCTTTTGGTTGGCAACCCTTTTGGTTGGCTCCCCTTTTGGTTAGCCGCCCTTTTGGTTAACCATCCGTTTGGTTAGCTACCCTTTTGGTTTTCCACCCTTTTGGTTAGCTACCCTTTTGGCTATCCACTGTTTTGGTTATCCAATCTTTTGGTTAGCTACCGTTTTGGTTAGCCATCCTTTTGGTTAGCCACCCTTTTGGTTTGCCACCCTTTTGGTTAGCTACCCTTTTAGCTAGTTATCCACCCTTTTGGTTGACTACCCTTTTGGTTAGCCACCCTTTTGGTTAGCAACCCTTTTGGTTGGCTACCCTTTTGGTTAGCCACCCTTTTGGTTAACCACCCTTTTGGTTATCCACCCTTTAAGGTTAGCTACCCTTTTGGTTGGCTACCCTTTTGGTTAGCTACCATTTTGGTTATCCACCCTTTTGGTTAGCTACCCTTTTGGTTATCCTACCTTTTAGTTAGCTACCCTTTTGACTATCCACCGTTTTGATTATCCACACTTTTGGTTAACCACCCTTTTGGTTAGCCACCCGTTTGATTAACCACCCTTTTGGTTATCCAATCTTTTGGTTAGCTATCCTTTTGGTTAGCCACCTTCTTGGTTATCCACCCTTTTGGTTAGCATGGCTATTCCTCATACACTTGAATGTGTCTTGCTGTTTCATGATGACCTTCCATTAGCGCAGATACGATAACCTTTTAGGTATAATTCCCTTCTGGTTTATGAATATCAGTCTGTTCTACAGACGGGTCACTAATGTGAGATCTTCCAATCTGGTGTTTTGTTTAATTCGTTTTTTCGAGGTATTGCTAATACTCTGGGTTAATGTGATGTTATACAGGGATTATGTATATGTATATATATATATATATATATATGTGTGTGTGTGTGTGTGTGTGTGTTTGTGTGTGTTTATCTAATATACATTATTTATATATATAAATATATATATATATATATATATATATAATATATACATTATTTATATATGTAAATAATATATATATATATATACCTTATATACTGTATATATATATATATATATATAATATACATTATTTATATATGTAAATAATATATATATACCTTATATACTATATATATATATATATATATATGTGTGTGTATATGTATATATATGCATATATATATATATATATAGAGAGAGAGAGAGAGAGAGAGAGAGAGAGAGAGAGAGAGAGTTAGTTACGTAACTGGCTAACCTAAATGTCAAAAGTTACTGTCAAATGCTTTTTCTACAGCAATACAAAATATCAACTTGCTTTAATACCAAAGCGCTGTTGAAAATATCATTAATCTAGAAGAAATTTCTACGTTATCATGATAATGATGAAGCGAAGAATATATTGATATTGAAATAAAAATATATTCCATTTTTGTTTTTGAAGAATAACTAATGATTTTTTTTTTTTACCCTTCTAACTTAAAATAAAGTTTATATGAAAGAACCCTTTTCAATATGTATGTATATGTTGTCAGCAGTAAAATACTACAGGCAATATCACTTTGCAATCATGATATTAAAAAAGCTTTTTTTTTTATCAAACTTGTAAATCACAATTCAATTTTTAAATCACATTTTGCTTTCAACTTACCAAAAAAGTGATGGATCTTTATATTGGAAAAAAAAAAAAACATATGAACTGATCATACATAGTAATGTATTTAAACAAAATGACTATCGAGGAAAACTTTGAGAATACAGACCTCCGCCACTGCAGCTTATTTCTGGAAACCAACTTGCCTTTCCAAAAATCAATTTAGATTATAGGCGTATTTAAAGTCTGTGTGACAATCATGTACGAACTTAAGGTTAAGGTTAATTCAGTCGACATTTTGGTTGACCTTGACCTTGACCTTTGACCTAGGACATTCAAAATTGAATCGCTTCCACGTCTCAACATAACAAATAATCTCAGTTTCATTATTCTATGAGTAAAACTGTGGCCCGAAAGTTGTTCACAAACAAAAACAGACAAATGGACAAACAAAGCCGAAAACATAACCTCCTCCCAACTTCATTGGCGGAGGTAATCATAGTAATGTATGTACAGTTGACTTCATTAATTCCAGTACACTTCACGGGAAGCTAAGAAGGCTGGCAGCTTGTAAACACGTGGTTAAAAGCATATTTATTAATTTCACGAAGTGGTGTTAAGCAAATAACATTATTTTCCTATACAACACTTCGTAAAATCAATAAAAAATACTTTATTTCACGAGATTACAAGAAGGCAACCTTGTTTTACACGCAGTGTTGCCAACTGTTTCTCTTTTGCTAAACACAGCGCAACCTGCAATAATGTAGAGTTGGTTTCACTAATTCCGGTACACTGATGTTTCTTTAGCTAACCGTGAAGTATACCGGAATTAGTGGAGCCAACTGTACATCTGTCACTTTTAAACTTTCTTTGAGGTGTACCGAAATTGATGAAGCCAACCGTACCAACATTGGGTTTTATTTATTATTATTATTAGTAGTAGTAGTAGTAGTAGTAGTAGTAGAAGCATTAGTATTAGTATTACTGTTATTGTTATTATTATTATTATTAGTAGTAGTAGTAGTAGTAGTAGTAGTAGTAGTAGTAGAAGTATTATTATTATTATTATTATTAACTAAGCTACAACCCTAGTTGGAAAAGCAAGATACTATAAGCCCAGGGGCTCCAGTAGGGAAAAATAGCCCAGTGAGGAAAGGAAATAAGGAAATAAATAAAAGACCAAGGAAAAAAATAACAATAAAACATTTCAAAAAAACAGTAACAACATCAAAACAGATATGTCACACATAAACTATAAAAACACAAACTCCAATCCAGTGTCCCTCCCAGGAAGATATCTGTGCTATGCTGTCGGCAATAACAATGAATAAAGTGGAAATTAAGTTTTTCCAAATGACTTACTCTTTAGAACTCGCCATTGCTCCCGTAAGCTGAAAGAAAAAGCGAACGAGACACTTTTCTGACGTTTCAAAATACTTACTTTGATTTACCACCTCTGTAAAAGAGCTCTCCTGCTTTTTTTTGGGGGGGGAGGGGGGGGGGGGCTCCGTGATTTACAACTAGAGAGTGCAACCTTCTGGTTTGCTTTTATATGCTTACCTCTACTATTCATGAGAAGTCCTTAAACCTTTCAATTCATGTATCCTGTCATATTCATTTCATGAATATAGGAACAAGATTTCTATCTCCCACTGTTCCTTGCCTCTGCCATTCATGAGTGACCTTTAAACCTTTAGTGGTGTTATACAAGTCCTGATTGTTCTGCTCTATAGGGCAATGTCACTGTCCCTTGTCTCTGCCATTCATGGGTGGTCTTTTTAACCTTTAAAGGCATGTATCCTGTCATATTCATTTCATTAATATACAACAAAATAGGAAGATTTTTATCTCCCACTGTTCCTTGCCTCTGCCATTCATGAGCGACCTTTAAACCTTTAGTGGTGTTAGCTACTTATTGTCCTGCTTTATAGGGCAATGCTACTGTCCCTTGCCTCTGCCATTCATGAAAAGTCTTTAAACCTTTCAAGGCATGTATCCTGTCATATTCATTTCATGAATATACAACAAAATGGGAACAAGATTTTTATCTCCCACTGTTCCTTGCCTCTGCCATTCATGACCAACCTTTAAACCTTTAGTGGTGTTAACTACTTACTGTCCTTCTTTATAGGGCATTGTCACTGTTCCTTGCCTCTGCCATTCATGACCGACCTTTAAACCTTTAGTGGTGTTATACAAGTCCTTATTGTCCTGCTTTATAGGGGCAATGTCACTGTCCCTTGCCTCTGCCATTCATGAGTGGTCTTTAAACCCTTCAAGGCATGTATCAGTCATATTCATTTCATGAATATACAACAAAATATGAAAAAAGATTTTTATCTCCCCACTGTTCCTTGCTTCTGCCATTCATGAGCGACCTTTAAACCTTTAGTGGTATTAGCTACTTACTGTCCTTCTTTATAGGGCAATGCCACTGTCCCTTGCCTCTGCCATTCATGAGTGACCTGTACACCTTGCAAGGCATGTATCAGTCATATTCATTTCATGAATATACAACAAAATAGGAACAAGATTTTTATCTCCAAGTTCTTGGCCTCTGCCATTCATGATCGACCTTTAAACCTTTAATGGAGTTATACAAGTCCTTACTGTACTGCTTTATAGGGCAATGTCACTGTCCCTTGCCTCTGCCATTCATGAGCAACCTTTAAACCTTTAAACCTTTAATCTAAGGTTTCATAGTGTCTGGAATTATACAGCTTCTTATCTACATAGACCAGTACTCATGCTTTAATGAATGACCAATTATCCGAGGATAAATGAGTCCTTTATCCAAGATGGGTAGGCACTTATCCTAATGAATTACATCTAATCCAAATTCATTCTGTTTATGAATCATAAAACGAAAAATGAAAGTCAAATAGTCACTTACGATTGAAATAATGATAATTGATATTTCCGTCACAATTGAAATTTGATGTAAAGTTTTCTGCTTAGTTAAGGAAATTATTATTATTATTATATTATTATTATTATTATTATTATTATTACTTGCTAAGCTACAACCCTAGTTGGTAAATCAAAATGCTATAGCCCGTGGGCTCCAACAGAAAAAAAAAAACCCAGTCAGTCACAAGTGCATAAGGTTTGTGGACAATGAAGCCCCGCCCACAAAAAGTCAGGCAGGAACAGACTTTCTTCGAACCGTTCGACATGCGTGTTCGACAACCAAATACCCCGTTGACACGTTCGAACATCACTTCAAACACTTGTCTGTCGAACCGCGTTCGACGAACACTTCGACCGTGTACACCCGCCTTTAGACACTTTTTGAACACCCTGTAATATTTTATCACTTTTTATAACACCCTGTAATATTTTCTCACTTTTTGGAACACCCTGTAATATTTTCTCACTTTTTTAACACCCTGTAATATTTTCTTACTTTTTGGAACACCCTGTATTATTTTCTCGAATGGAAGTATACGTGAAAAGCTTGACCCAGAGTTTAAGACGAAGTCAATGGCGTCTCAGGGCGATGAAACTCGCTGTTAAAACGGAAAGGAAATTTCCCAAGGCGATACCAAACACTTTGATAGACTCACAAATTGATTCTAAAAGGATTCCCTTAAAGGGGAGACTTAATCCTCGAAGACCTTAGCAGGAAGGGGACGAAGTTTAACGCCTAAATTCCAAGTCGCATTGGAGAAGATTGAGTCGCCAGAAAAAAAAAGTGGGCAAGTAATTTAAGAGACGAAATACAAAAATAGGAAAAATCGTAAACAGTTGACGAAAGTCAAGAACAGAATAAGTGAGGTTGAAAGTACAAGAAGGATTGAATCTGAGTAGAATAGTTGATTTTTAAGCTATTTTTCTCTGCTGAAGCCCTTCGGCTTATAACATCCTGCTTTTCCAGTTAGGATTATAGATTAGCTAGTAATAATAATAATAATAATAATAATAATAATAATAATAATAATAATAATAATAATAATAATAATAATAATATAGTTAACAACAACAACAATAATAATAATAATAATAATAATAATAATAATAATAATAA
>NC_090729.1:188059405-188064405 GCF_036898095.1 Palaemon carinicauda | reverse complement strand
CGATAGAAATTAGACCACCGCCATTTTCTGATATTCCTTCGATATACTGTTAAAAAAAGGTAATTTTAAAAGAAAATTCTCCGTAAAAAATATACTGTTTTCAGTCATATTTCAGTAAAAACCCATCCACTGAGGGGTTGGGGCAAGCTAGCCTCAACTTGGTGCCGGTCCGAGCCCGGGTAAATGTGTAGGGTTGGCGGCAGGAAAGGCATCCGGCCATGAAAATTTAACCAAAACGAATATGGATGGTGAATATTATCAGAATAAAATTACTGCTAGATGGAGGAAGCTGGCCAGAAACATCGACCCCACATAAAAGTGGGAAAAGATGCAGACAAAGAAGAAGTCATATTTCAGTAAAATATAAGCGACCGTAGTTTTCACGCTACTTTGTTATTATCTTTTATGTGTTGGTGACCGTAATATCACTCCTTAACATTAATACATCTGTGTTTAAAACGGTAAATGCCAACATTTATTCCAGGATTTTTACCCGTTTTTACGGCAAATTTTTAGCAGTATAGCTTTAGGGGGAAAAGGATTTAGGTATATAAGTGATATGTCAAACTAGTATCTTGGTTGAATGGCACCTTATCGACTAATGACTGGAATCGACTTACGATTTCCAGGACCAGATCGATTTGATTTATCCCTCAAGCGTCTAAGCATCAGCTTCTAATGTGGGTTAATAGGTTCCCTTAGAGAAAACATAAGGCCGTACTCTTCACACGCCCCTCCATTTCATAATCATCATCATCTCCTCCTATGCCTATTGAAGCAAAGGGCCTTAGTTAGATTTCTCCAGTCGTCTCTCTCTTGAGCTTTTAAATCAATACTACTCTATTCATCATCTTTTACTTTACGTTTCATAGTCCTCAGCCATGTAGACCTGGGTCTTCTAACTCTTCTAGTGCATTGTGGAGCCCAGTTGAAAGTTTGGTGAACTAATCTTCTCTTGGGCAAACCATCTCCATCTATCCCTCACCATGATCTCGGCCATATATGGCAATCGAGTAATCTCCCTTGCAGTTTCATTTCTAATCCTTTCCTGCCATTTAACTCCTAATATTCCCTCGATTTTAAAGGGGGAAAATATCTGGGCAAAGTGTGTGTGTGTGTGTGTGCGTTGCTTTGGTTATTTGTTGTATACTGACGGACAGAGCCAGAGACAGACAGATGGACAGATGAATATGGGCTAGATTTGTGTGTGTGTGTGTGTGTGTGTGTGTGTGTGTGTAAATTATGTGTGAGAGACTGACAGAGCCAGAGACAGACAAATGATAACTCATTAAAGGAAACTTCCCGTTCAGAGCATTTACCAATTCAAGGGACCAGCTGACTGTCTTTGATTCCATGTTTTATTACCTCCATGAATTTTGGTTTATTGTGGGGTACGTCTGGGACAGTTAATATGATTATAAAAGTCTCAATAGATTTTCATTTAACACGCAAGGAGGAAATTCGCCTTAATAATAGAATTTACTAGTTTTCAGAGGAAATCAGTTTCCTTTGAATGATGAGGACAAGCAATCAGTGTTTAATGAAATAGTAGAGGAGTTTAGTTGGCCTCAGTTTTTCATGGATTTTATAAAGGAAGATTTTTTTTTCATCCTAAACTTTTGAAAACTTTTGATAAATATTTGTTGAAAAAGAAGGTCTAAGTTTTGGAAGTAAGAATAACATTGAAAACTTAACTGTTATGAAATTTAGATTCATTTTTGTTTTTATTTTTTTAATTCTTTATAACGTCATGAGTTTAAAAGAAGTATTGAGATAAAACATCTTCCATTATAAAGACCAGTTTTTCGTGCTTTTTATTTTCTTAAGGGAAAATTTTTTTTTATTATTTTCTAAAATTCGTGACGAATATTATTTATTGTAAAATAGATTGACTTTCGAAAAAAAGAAGAACATGGAAAACTTAACTATCATGAAACTTGGAATCATTAATTTTTTATTTTAAGGTGTGGGGGTGGGGGGGAGGGACTGGCAATCTTAAACGCAATATTAAACCTAGGTATGAAGCATTTTTTTCCCCTGGTTCTGCTTCATGTTCCACATTCAAACGTGAAAAAAGTAAGACCATTGAAAACTTAACTGTCATAAAACTGTTATGAAATATAGTCATTACATTTTTGTGGGGTGGGTGGGGGAGGACTGACAGTTTTAAACGCAATATTAAACCTATATATGAAGCAGTTTTATCCCCTGGTTTCCGCTCCATGTCCCACATTCAAACGTGAAAAAGAAAGACCATTGATAACTTACCTGTCATGAAACTGTTATGAAATTTAGATTCATTACATTTTGGGAGAGGGACTGCCAGTTTTAAACGCAATATTAAACCTAGATGTGAAGCAGTTTTTCCCCTGGTTCTGCTTGATGTCCCACATTCAAATGTGAAAAAAAACGCATCACGTTCAATGTGCTGAAACTACATTCGACTATTAAAAAAAAAAAAAAAAAAAAAAAAAAAAAAAAAAAAAAAAAAAACCTCTGCTGAGAATTAGGAGCTTTCCGTTTTTCCCTGGTTCCATGTTGTGATGCAGTTAGGATTTTTGATTCACTCTGAGTTTTGCCTGTTACAGCTAATATGATTATGATAGACTTCGCCAGATTTTCGTTCACACGCGAAAATGAGATTATCTTTTTTTTCTTTTTTTTCTTCTTGTTCTGTCATTATCATTCTGAAAAATTATATGTTTTTTTATTTTGGATTTATGTGAATGTCTTTCCACTGATTTGTTTTAGTGATTGTAGATTTTAATGCCAGAATATTAGTCTCTCTCTCTCTCTCTCTCTCTCTCTCTCTCTGTCTCAATTAATATTTATGCCCACTTTAAGAATGCTAGTCTACTCTCTCTCTCTCTCTCTCTCTCTCTCTCTCTCTCACAATAAATAAATATTTTTGCTCCACTTTAAGTCATTCAGCATTGGAAAACTGACTTGAGAAAACGATATTATTGAAAAGCAGTTTTTTTCTGTTTTTTCTACCTTGGATTATTTATTACCTGCAATTTAAATAAATTTTAAATACACATCCTTTTACTATAAACTATTTTTGCTATAGTGTAAGCGCACACACACACACACACACACATATATATATATATATATATAAATATATATACATACATATATATACATATATATATACATATATATATATATATATATATACATATATATATATATATTCATATATATATAAATATATATATATAAATATATATATATATATATATATATTTATATATATAAATATATATATATGTGTATATATATATATATATATATACATTTATATATATATACATATATATACATATATATATATATATATATATGTATATATATAAATATATATATACATACATATATATGCATATATATACATATATATATATATATATATATACATATATATATATATATATATACATGCATATATATATACATATATATATTCATATATATATAAATATATATATATAAATATATATATATATATATATATGTATATATATATATTTTATATATATAAATATATATATATGTATATATATATATACATATATATGTATATATGTATATATATATATATACATTTATATATATACATATATATATACATATATATGTATATATATACATATATTTATATACTTATATATATATATATATATATATACATATATTTATATATATATATATATGTATATATATATATATATATATATATCTATATATGTATATATACTTATAAATATATCTATCTAACTATATATATATATATATATTATACATATATGTATATATATATATATATACACACACACACATATATATATATATATATATATAGTGTTTTGATGTATTGCTGAGCTAACTCTCCTTTATGGAAGTGAAATGTTGATTTTGAATAAGACTTATATGAGAAACATTTTTTCCATTACTTCATCTCAAATAATATTAATAATTATCATTAATCCTACTCTAACTCTAAATTTTTTTCAAGGTTTTTATGATATTAATCTACCGTAAAATTATTTTCATATTTACACTTCTTTTGGAGTCAAATCCAAATAATCAGGAATGTTTGGAACGAACCCAATAGAATATTCACAAAACGAGAGACCTCGTTTTTTTTTATCCATTTGAATTAACCCCGAGACATAATTCTCTCTTTCGTTCTCACAAGACTCTCCCACTCTCCCAACAACCCCCATGCCCCCAAGACCCTCTCACTACCCCCCACCCCAGGCCCCATCAGACCGTGATCGTAGAATACAAACACTGAAGACATCATTCGTTCCAGCATCAAAAAAAAAAAAAAAAAAAAAAAAAAAAAAAGTAGGGTCTCTTCTCGTTCACTTGGTTAACCACAACTAATTTCTTATTCCAGTCGCGTTCCTAAAGGTTTCCTTAATCCCTCTTTTGGCCTTTGGCTATGGAATTTTGGATTAAGCTGTGGCTAATTCAATGTTTGGATCTTTATTATTATCATTATCATTACTTGCTAAGCTACAACCCTAGTTGGATGCTATAAGCCCAGGGTTACCAAAAGGGGAAATAGCCCTGTGCGGAAAGGAAACAACGAAGAATAGAGTATTTTAAGAAGAGTAACAACATTGAAATAAATATCTCCTATATAAACTATAAAAACTTTAACAAAAGAAGAGGAAGAGAAATAAGAAAGAATAGCGTGCCCGAGTGTACCCTCAAGTGTACCTTTTATAAAATATGATATAGAAATACATATCTTTTTTCGAAATTCTACTCTTAAAATCTTGCCGTAAAAAACGGTACAAACCCTGAAATAGATGTTACCAGGCATTTACCATTATAAACCGGATATATTGACGTAAAGGGGTGATATTATGGTCACCAACCCGTGATAGATAATAACAAAGTAGGTAAAATTATGGTCGCCTATATTTCACTGAAATACGGTTGAGAAGATTATAATTTTTACGGCGAATTTCCGATTAAAATCAGGT
>NC_090729.1:188051905-188054405 GCF_036898095.1 Palaemon carinicauda | reverse complement strand
CTACAAAGACATAACACCCCTATTTGTCGAGCTGATATTGTCAGTAACACCAAGATTATTGGTAGCGCCCCAGATAGTCGACGTCTACGCATCATAGAAGCTCTACTGATACAGCGAGATAAACCCACCCTTAATACGACCCAAGAGATGTTTTTGTTACCATCAAGCCGTCGTATTGATACATCAAGAAACCCCCATCAAGGAGGACCTAATGAAGACACTACCAACCACGAAAATACCCCGAATTTTGACGCCGAAGTAGGACATGATCTCAGCCACGTGGGACACTTTTCTGAGCGGGAGAGCAGCCTGGCTGGCTCAGAGCGTGCCTCAGCCAATCAAAATTCAGGTCCCCCGATGACGTCACAGACTGGTATTCCCGGCCGATATTGTCGTACACCAGACACCATACCATATCAGCTCCGATCAACCAATGAAAACCAATGAAAATTCCAGCCCTTTCACTTGTAATCCTGATCCTGGGTATAAATACCACCCGACTGCAGCATCCACTTCACTCTCTACCTGAAGAAGAGGAAGAACTTATCCTCGAAATGCGTCGTAGTTTTTACTATTTTGTACCAAAAGTTTTACTTGTATTTTGTGAGAATATACTTGAAAAGTCTTCCCGATTTTGTCATTCACCCGACTGATGAAATTTTCAAGTCTGCTGGCTGATTGCAGCGCTCTAGAGAAGAGAATTATCCGGAAAATAGAAAAATTGGATAAGAAAATAAACTCTGCCGATGCAGCCATTATTATTATTATTATTATTATTATTATTATTATTATTATTATTATTATTATTATTATTATTATCGATTACTGTCATAATTATGGTGTTATATACATATTTTTATATTGATTATTAACAATAGTAATAATGATAACAATAGTAATAATAATAATAATAATAATAATAATAATAATAATAATAATAATAATAATAATACCAATAGTACTATTATTGTCATTATCATTATCATTAACATTATCATTAATATTATTATTATTATTATTATTATCATTATCATTATTATTATTATTATTATTATTATTATTATTATTATTATTATTATTATTATTATTAGTACTACTACTTTTTGTGTAAGAAAAAATTTTCATAAGACATTTTCTTCGATCTTGTAATATTTGGACTATCAGTGTCATAAAATTTGAGATAGGTGGTCGTCCAGGAAATTTTCAAAGTTGGTCTAAGACATATTTCATAATTCAACTGATAAGAAAAAATGCCTCAGAAAAAAATACAATCTGTCTGATTGGAAGACATATGGGGTGAATGATCTTAAACCAGACCCATTTTCGCCTTACTCTTTTAAATAGTGAATTATGAAAAACTTTATATCTTGCTCATTTCTTTAATGAATTGCTTAAAAAATGAATACATGTTGCATTAAATAGATATCAACACATATAATGATAATGAGATCAGTTTGATATTTTACCCAAAAGTTAACTCAAGAAGGGCTATTTCCAAATAGGATTAGAATTTTTATGTTATCTTATCTGGTTAGAAATTCAGGTCACATGAATTTTGTAAGGTTATCCAGCCTGAATTTTAAATGAGAGAGAGAGAGAGAGAGAGAGAGAGAGGAGAGAGAGAGAGAGAGATTTCAGGCACTCCTCAGGGACTACTTTTTGAGTTTTTAAAGAAACATGCAGATCTGAATTGCAATGATTTTTCTTTATAATGATTATAATAGATTTTTTATTCTCTCTCTCTCTCTCTCTCTCTCCTCTCTCTCTCTCTCTCTCTCTCATTTAAAATGCATATTGGAAACCCTGTTCCTGTTAAAAACTAAAACAGTACACCCTCAGTCGAAGTGCCTAAATAAATCGTCCCCTCTCTCTCTCTCTCTCTCTCTCTCTCTCTCTCAGGTGAAATGCATACTGGAAAAAGCTGTTTCATGAAAAAAAATTGAAAAGTACACCATAATGAGAAGTGCCTAAAGACATCTCTCTCTCTCTCTCTCTCTCTCTCTATCTCTCTCTCTCTCTCTCTCCTCTCTCTCTCTCTCTCTCTCTCTCTCGGTGCTGTCGGCCTCAGTAACAGCACTTTGCATTTGCTGATATTGAACAAAACGTGACTGGCTGCAGGAACGTGTCACTTGGAAGGACTTCCGGACTCCCTCGGTTATTGTATCCGCTCTGTGAAACTTTTACTCCTGAGTATAATGTACCAACATAAAAAGAAAGCTGAAAAAATATAGTGTGCTTTTACAGCGTACATCAAAAAGTTACTTGTACATGTAGATGCACACAGACACATGTGTATGTATGCATATATGTATAAATGTTTAAATATACACTTACATACACATTATCATCATCTCCTTCTGCCCCTGTTGACACAAAATGCATTTTTGCCAGTTGTCTCTACCTTGAGCTTTTAAATATTTCTCCATTCATCATCTCCTACTCCCCTACTTCACGCTTCATAGTCCTAAGCCGTGTAGGCCTAATTATTCAACATGGATAT
>NC_090729.1:188046905-188049405 GCF_036898095.1 Palaemon carinicauda | reverse complement strand
GAGAGAGAATCAAACGTGCTAGTATGGAAATAACCTCGGGAATAAAGGTCAAGATAAAATAACAGAAAATGTTTTCAGCTCTAAAACGGATATAAGTTGCTGATGGTTTCATTGATGCTGTTATAAAAATATTTGAGTTCTGTATTGTGATAAAATTGGCAAATGGAACAGAAAAGTAAGTTTAATATGTTATAAATATAATTGCATGTAAATAATCCCCATTGAATTAACAAACGCATGTGTATTATTGGTTTATCCGTTTGCGTTTTATAAACAAATAAAATTTATGATATAACATCAAATGGAAAACGTTTATATATACTATATTGTATTTTATCTCCGATTTAAAAGTTACAGAAATATCTTCCACTTTTTGAAGATTTTCTAGATTTTTTAAATAATGGAAAGTTACTTTAAAAAATTTGCTTAATTTTGAAATATTTTTCCGTTATTATAAAGAGTATGAAAGTAACCAGCTGATTATTAAATTAAGTCTATTTACAACAAACATTCAAATAATGAAATCGAAGAAAAGGACATTGATTTCTGGGTCATATAGGAGGAAATTCATAATATTTTTTTTTTCTATTATGGATATACGTTTTATCCAGAAAGTGAATTTATCCGTGGTATTCCTGACTAAACTCAGCATTCTATACTCGCATAACTTCAAAATTTTATGAAGGTACAACATTTTTCTGTAATAAAATGAAAAACTGGATTCGTTTTGTAATCTAACGCCCGTAGAATATATGTGTGGAGAGAGAGGAGAGAGAGAGAGAGAGAGAGAGAGAGAGAGAGAGAGTGTTACAAGGATTTTAAATGTTTCTAAGACTTTTCGGTCCATCTGCAGAGACTCCATTTGGTCTTGGGTAGAACGATTCACTTTTATGCCTTTAGAGAGTTTTTATGATCTTGTCTACCTTATCCATGAACTTGTTTACGGTGTTACTGTTATCTACTTCCCACTGGAAGTCTGTTCTATGTATTTGCTATTTTGTAGAGAGAGAGAGAGAGAGAGAGAGAGAGAGAGAGAGAGAGAGAGAGTGTGTCTTACATGGATCAAAGAAACTCACCAACTATCTGGATCTCAGAAGAAATCCAATTTGTCTGCCTCATAATAGTGTACCTTTCGGAACAGATCTGCTGATTAAGAAATAATCAAGAGACGACTAAGATAACTTTTGATATCGTTCCCAATAAAACGAGGCTGAATTGTCAGATAAGGAGATTATATTATAGATATATCTTTGAAAAACGAACGTATGATATTAAAGTAGTTTTTTGTGATATTCACAGTACAATTCAAAGGTGTTTATTCAGCATAGGTTCTAAGATTTAAGTTTTTGATGTGAGCAGGTAATAGAGCATTATATGGTGATAGTAAGGAAAGCTTACAGATAATGGTGAAAAGTGTGTGATAGTGTTTGTAAGTAAAGAGGGCTGGAAACATTTGCAGGGATAAAATTATGATACTGAATAAAAAGAAAGACGAAAAACCAGAAATTATATACTGTTGATAGTTATATATATATATATATATATATGTGTGTGTGTGTGTGTGTGTATGCCTACCTTGATATTTATTTGTGTGTGTATGCGTATGCTTGTGTGTGCACATACATTGATATTTATTTGTATATATATAATATATATATATATCCAAATAAGCCATATATATTTTTGATATATTAATGTCTGGATTCTCTTAACAACCTCGGGATCACAGACCCAGGCGAAATCTCACAAAGACAAGAGCTTGGCTCCGGCCGGGAATCGAACCCTGGTCGGCAAGCTTATATAGACAGTGACTAACCCACTTGGCCAAGTGGGTTAGTCACTGTCTATATAAGCTTGCCGACCAGGGTTCGATTCCCGGCCGGAGCCAAGCTCTTGTCTTTGTGAGATTTCGCCTGGGTCTGTGATCCCGAGGGTTGTTAAGAGAATCCAGACATTAATATATCAAAAATATATATGGCTTATTTGAATATGAAAAAACACGTAAAAAATGTGCAAAATTTATCATTTATATATATATATATATATATACATATATATATATATATATATACAGTATATATATATATATATATATACATATATTATATATATATATACTATGACGCATATTGATAGCAGACTATTTCACACATCAATATTTTTCCCCCTGAAAGACTCTCCCACATCGAGTTAGAACCCGCTGATAGCCTGCCATTTTCGCCAAACATTTAGGTTCTTCAAATCTTCCTCAGAGAGGAACTTCGCCTTTTGAGAAATGAGATTCTTTTGGCTTGACGTCTTATCGATTATTCATAGAGGAGATTTTGGGGCCAAGTTATCTTCAGATGCAAATTGGGGGCCCCTTACCTTCTCTCTCTCTCTCTCTCTCCTCTCTCCTCTCTCTCTCTCTCTCTCCTTTTTCTCACACATTTTTCCTCCTGAATCTTCTCCATCAGCATCGCGATGTTGCAATTCTTGAAGGGATGCTCTTCGGCGTAGC
>NC_090729.1:188000650-188040650 GCF_036898095.1 Palaemon carinicauda | reverse complement strand
TATCCTAAAGACTGACCATATATACATATGATCAGTACCCAAGGCCCCTCTTCACCCAAGCTAGGACTAAAGAGGGACAATATCCTAGCAGTAAAATACCCTAGAGACTGACCTTATATACATATGATCAGTACCCTGGGCCCCTCTTCACCCAAGCTAGGACTAAAGAGGGACAATATCCTAGCAGGACAATACCCTAGAGACTGACCTTATAAACACATGATGAGTACCCTAGGCCCCTCTTCACCCAAGCTAGGACTAAAGAGGGACAATATCCTAGCAGGACAATACCCTAGAGACTGACCTTATATACATATAATCAGTACCCAAGGCCCATTTCCTCCCAAGCTAGGACCAAGGAGGTCCAGCCAAGCCCTGATGATTCAGTAGGTGGACCCACAGGCTTCCCGAAAACCACGCATCCTTAGCTCACAAGGATGGTGAGGTTGCAGATACTACAAAAAACTATCGAGCTGGGTTTGAAATCGAACCCCAGTCCAACAGATCGTTTGCTCCCTAGCAGGATAATACCCTAGAGACAGTCCATATATACATGTGATCAACACCTAAGTCCCCTTTTCACCCAAGCTAGGACCAGGAAGGGCCAGGCAAAGTGTTGATGATGGCTCAGCGTGTAGCCCTATAGGCTCACAAGGAACTCGGAGCACCAAGACATGATTCTTTGTCGCTTCAAATCCTAACGAAACTAACGAGCTTGAGCATGTCTAGAACCCCAGTCCAGGAGATCTCCAGACAGTGACGTTTTCAATAGGCTATCACCAGATATGATATGATGACGATCTAAAACGTTATTTTATTAGGAGAATTTGGACGATCATTCTTATGAAACTTATCTTTTCAAGAACATGATTACATTATTACATTTATTCAAGATTATTATTAATTTATCAACTCCTTTATCGTTTAATCCTCTCCACTTGCCTTTTTATTACATCATTTATCCCAATCCCACTTCCTACTGCATTCTCTCTCTCCCCTCTGTGTCTATAATTCCATCACGGTATATGCTATTGGCTATCTCTCCCCTTTGAAGCTGACGTTAACAGATGCCCTTTGTCTTGGCGATCAAAGTTACTGGCTTAGTTTTTGTATCGCTATTTTGGTAGTGAGCGATAACACGTTCAAAGGGATAAGGGTATATTTATGATATTCTGGTGTATCTTCGGTATTTCAGACACACACACATTTACTGTATATATATATATATATATATATAAATATATATATATATATATATATATACATATATATATATATATATATACATATATATATATATATGTATATATATATATATATATGTATATATATATATATATTATACATACATATATATATATATATATATACATATATATGTGTGTGTGTGTTTATATATATATATATATATATGTATATATATATATATATATGTATATATATATATATATACATATATATATATATATATATGTATATATATTATATATATATATTATACATATATATTATATATATATACATATATATGTGTGTGTGTTTATATATATATATATATATATACAGTATATATTATACATACATATATATATATATATATGTATATGTATATATACATATATATGTGTGTGTGTTTATATATATATATATATATATGTATATATATATATAAATACATACATAAGCTGCCTCTCTCTCTCTCTCTCTCTCTCTCTCTCAGTGACAAAACAACTGATTTTGCATACTATTTTACATCTCATCATCATCAACCTATTATTACATTCAAGATAATCGGCAAGACTTTAAGAATTCAACATCTTCTTAAACACTTAGATTCCTTTTGTCTACTATGCATAACAATAATATCATACAATGCATTGAAAGCTATTTAGTTTTTATGAGGACATATTTGAGTTTATAGTTTAAAAATAGTTTTCTTTTATTCGATGTCAGGATTGAGTAAACTCAAAATCAATCAATTAATCAATATATTTCGTGGAAGAGTTTGAAAAGAAAAGGATAAGAAACAGAGAGAAATCTGGGCGAAATGTTTTAAACCAGGACCTAGAAGAAAGATTGCTGTCAGCAGACATCTTATCGAATATTCATTCCAAGGTCTATTGGGAACGTCCCTCTTCAATGTAAATTCGAGCCATCCGGACAATGCTCAAGATGCCTCTCCTGGAAATCCGTAATTCTTCAGATTAACAAAAGTTACCGTTTGGAGCCTCTGGAAAAGAATCTGTTATGGGTTTTTTTAATACGACAGTGCTCTTCTCTCTCTCTCTCTCTCTCTCTCTCTCTCTCTCTCTCTCTCTCTATTTGTAATTTATATTTTCGTTACCTGAGATACGGTTCCTGAATATATATGAATATATAAGCATACATATATAGAGAGTAGATGTATGTGTATATGTACCTACTGTGTAAGACCATCATAATCATATACACATTGTATATATATATATATATATGTGTGTGTGTGTGTGTGTGTGTGTGGGCGTATATATATATATATATATATACACACACATATATATATGTATATATATACACGTAAATATATATATATATATATATATCTTTATATATATAATATATATAAATAAGTGTGTATATATATACATATATATATATATATATATATGTGTGTGTGTGTGTGTGTGTGTGTATGTGTGTGTGTTTGCCTATGTATGTATGTATATATACATATAAGTAAGCACACTGCATCTATATGCATACGGGTGCTATGTGCATACAAGATATCCCCAGAGATGGAAATATTCTTGTCATACAAGGCCTCTTTAATGTATGAGATTAATTTTTCCCTCTTGTGATGGAAATTCTCCGAATAGCTAATGAAGCAGTAGTTTCCCAGGACACCAATCTGTATTCAGAGCAACAAGTCCTTTTGACCACTTAATGAAGCACCCCGGTTAGGGAGAGAAACCACTCAAGTTTTCTCTTAGGGTTTTTCAATTTTCTTTTCATCTGAGGAAAGTAGTGAATTCTGTTCGAGTCATTCAATGTCATGTACATAAAATCAATTATAATTTTGCTATCTAAGACTCAATGTAAAAATCATATATTGCTTGATATTTGCGTGAGTTGGTAACAAAACTTATATATAAACAGAATATGTGTATATATATATATATATATATATACATATATATATATATATATATATAGATATATACATATATATGTGTGTGTATGTTGAATATATATATATATATATATATATATATATATATATATATGTATATATGTATGTATCATATCTGTCTATATAATTTGATATTTAACGTTGATTTTACCAATGTCATAGTTCCATGAAGGGCAGACGTGTTAAAAGATCTTGAAAAAAATCCAAACAAATAAAAAGAAAATGTAAAAATACAAACATCGTAAATTTTCATCTCGAATACCCTCATCTGGCTTTCCTGGGTATATTTGTGCAACAGGGTAAACTGGCTCATTTTTCCTTGTGCGAGGGGAAGAGATGAATCATTTCTTATCGTTTTGTTTGTTCAATTAAAAGGTATTTTTATTTAAGGATGTTTGCGTGTTTCTTTCTCCCCTTCGTGGCCTTTTTCCTCGAAAAGATATAAAGGTTTTGATTTGCGAACTCTCTTTCGTGTAATTTCATAAGATGGTTTTCTTTGTGTATTATGTATATGTATATATATATATATATATATATATAAATATATATATAGATATAGATATTTATATATATATATATATATATACATATATATATATACATGTATATGTATATATGTCTATATATATATATATATATATATAAATATATATATACATATATATTCATATATATATATATATATATATACACACACACGAGTTAATATATACTTCTATATATTAATCTATTCATATATATGTATATATACATATATATATATATATATATACATATATATATATATATATATACATATATATATATATGTATATATATATATACATATATATATATATATATATGTATATATATATATATACATATATATATATATATATATATACATATATATATATGTGTGTGTGTGTGTGATCATAGATACCTAGATGAAAAGAATGTCAAAACAGGAGACGAATACAGTTTCCTTACTTCCTTCCTCACTGGGCTATTTTTCCTGTTGGAGACCTCGGGATTATAGTATCTGCTTTTCTAACTAGAGTTTTACCTTAGCAACTAATAATAATAATAATAATAATAATAATAATAATAATAATAATAATAATAATAATAATAATAATAATAATATCATGTTTTAACAACTGACTTATTATTCTTATAACGAATTATCATTGATAAAGAGAGAGAGAGAGAGAGAGAGAGAGAGAGAGAGAGAGAGAGAAAGGCATTCCACGTGGTAAGATAATATCTTGTCTCAAGGGCCACCAATGGTAATGCTTGCATTGCAGTCACTCAAGTGTTTTTCCTCCCTGGCAGACAGCTTCTTATTAGTTCATACAACCTTGCAGTTTTCTAGTGTTGCTCTTAACAATGAGAAGAAAGAAAGATATTGTGCTTTTAAACAGTTCTGTTTCGTCAGAAGATACACGTGCGTGCACGCACACACACACAACAGCAACAATAACAACAATAACAATAATAACAATAACAACAACAGCACTAAGTTTGCAGTTTTCTAGTGTTGCTCTTAACAACAATAACAACAACAACAGCAACAACAACATTAAGCTTGTATTTTTCTAGTGTTGCTCTTAACAACAATAACAAAAACAACAACATCAACAACAACAACAACAACAAAACAACAACAACAATAACAACAGCAATGACACTAACAATAATAATATCAACAATAACAATAACAACAATAACAAGAACAATATCAACAACAACAACAAAAACAAAAACAACAACAATAACAATAACAACAACAAAATCCCACAGAAAAGAGTAATTCGCCTTCCTTCGAATAACATTAACCAAAAGAGACAGCCTAAATAGATACCATAAATCACTTATCATCAGAGTACTTAATCAATTGATCGACCCTGGCAAAAGTATCTAGTAAATCATATCCCTTTGATGGTTATGTCAAAGGAAATGATATGAGAGACTTCGTGTTGTGCACTAATCCACTGGAACCTCCAATAGCTTTTTTATATCAATCATACGTAGTCACTTATAAGTAGTATAAATGATAAGGTCTTATAAATCCTTGGAAGGAGAAGTTTGTCGGAAGCACGTCAATATAAGGATGGTAGAGAGAAGTAATAAATTATTATTATTATTATTATTATTATTATTATTATTATTATTATTATTATTATTATTACTTGCTAAGCTACAACCTTAGTTGGAAAAGTAGGATGCTATAAGTCCAGGGGCCCCAACAGGGAAACTAGCCCGGTGAGAAAAGGAAACAAGGAAAAATGAAATATTCTAAGGACAGCAACATTAAAATAAATACTTTCTATATAAGCTATAAAAAACTTAACAAACCAAGAGGAAGAGAAATACGATATAATTGTGGGCCCGTGTGTACCCTCAAGCCAGAGAACTCTACCCCAAGGCAGTGTAAGACCATGGTACAGAGGCTATGGCACTACCCAAGACTACAAATATAATGGTTATGTCTGCGTCCATGTCTGTGCGTCATGAAGAGCGAAGGACAGAATTCAATATCTCATTATATTTAATGAGACTTCTAAAGTGAAAACCTTTATATTCTTCAACATTTAGACGCCTTCGTACGAATGCGTTCAAACTATCGATTTAGACTCGCCATCAATGGCTGAGTTCATGAAAAAGAATCGTGGGTAGACGCGGGTATGAAACTCTAGGAGCATTAATAACGAGGACACGAAGAAAAGCGTAATAAAGAGATGGCCAGAACATATTGTACTCTAGTCATGAGTAAACATTTCAACGGCAAATTGTAGTCAAATAGTCGATACGTCATCCAATCGCTGGACAATAGGTCAAATGTAAACAAGTTTATTGATAGTCCATATTTTACATTCACCTTCCTTGTCATTACCTCTGAGAAAAAATATCACTTGAAGGTCTCTATCAGAAAAATGATTCATTATTTCTTTGAAGGATTTCCATTGGCAAATACAGCGTAGGAAAAATGTCGTCTATAAAAAATTTACATGAATTGGTAGTGATATATATAGACCAGGCAAACATAACTATTGGCCCTTTTCCGTTACTTTACATAGACGACTTTATAGATTTTTCTTTGGTAAGTTAAATGCTGACTTGTATCAATTATCTTTATGACGAGAATATATACTGTAGATCTGAATATATTGTATATTACGTCAGTTTTTGCTACTACCACTGGAATCTCTCTCTCTCTCTCTCTCTCTCTCTCTCTCTCTCTCTAGTATATTGAAACTGACGAATAAAACTTTCCCAAAACTCCTAGTGTTCAATTGTTATATTCTAGAATTGGTGACGGTGGGAGATTTTGTCTGATCGCTCACTAGTGCAGCTTTGCTGATAATGGCGATACACAAACACTTTCATCACGCTAAGGTATCCCCACTCAATATATATATATATATATTATACATATATATGTATATATATATATATATATATTATATATATATGTTTATAAATATATATATATATATATATATACATATATATATATATATATATATATGTATATGTATATATAGATATACATATATGCATATATATACACATATATGTATATATATATATATATATATGTATATGTATATATATACTGTATATACATATATATATATATATATATACTGCATGTGTGTTTCCATATTTATGTATACATACAGTATATAATGTATTTATATGATAAATAATATATGTATCCTATACCTATATATAAATCTATATATATATATATATATATATTATATATATATATATATATTATATATATGTAATATATATATATATGTATATATATAAGTATGTATATAAATATATATTATATATAGATATATGTATATATACATATATATATATATATATATATATGTATATATATATATATATATATGTATATATATGTATATATATATTTATATATATATGTATATATATATTTATATATATATGTATATATATATATATATATATACACACACACACACACACATATATATATATATATATATGAAGCACTTCATTCGCAGATGCTGCACATCTCCCTCCGATGACACCAATAATCTCTTTCCATTAAACTACCAAACATCCCCATCACCAGTAACGGCCTACTATGCCTAAAATCTATTTTACCCATTAAAGCAGAACGCAGCAAAGGCGGGAGCCTTGAATAATTTAATAATAAACCTGTCACAAACTGCCTATTCACCATTACCAGTGAGGAAGTTAACGCGAGCTCCCTGTACCGTATTCACTGGAACGGGAAAGGAACCAGAGTCGTATCTTAAACACCTTATAGTTACTCGCTGGAACGGAGGAGGAACCCCAGGCCATATCTTGAACAACTTACTGTTACATGCTGGAACGGGGAAGGAGCCCCAGACCGTATCTTAAACACCTTACTGTTACTCGCTGGAATAGGAGAGGAGCCCAAATCCGTATCTTAAACACCGTACTGTCACTCGCTGGAACGGGGGAAGAGCCCCAAGCCATATCTTGAACACCTTACTGTTACTCGCTGGAATTGGGAATAGGAGCCTTGAGCCGTATCATAAACACCTTACTGTTACTTGCTGAAACTGGGAATAGGAGCCTCAAGCCGTATCATAAACACCTTACTGTTACTCGCTGGAACTGGGAATAGGAGCCTCAAGTCTTTCAAGATTTTCGGTGATCAATCTATTCTGAAGAAGTGTTTTAATTCCTTCATTCTACCTTGTTTTGAGTATTGTTCTCCTGTCTGGTCTTCAGCTGCTGATTCTCATCTTAATTTGTTGGACAGAAACTTACGGTCTATTAAATTTCTTATTCCTGATCTAGATATTAATCTCTGGCACCGTCGTTCAATTAGTTCATTATGTATGTTGCATAAGATTTTTCACAACTCTGACCATCCTTTACATTCAGATCTCCCTGGACAATTCTATCCTGTTCGTAATACTAGGCAGGCAGTTAATTCTAATAGCCAGGCCTTCTCCATCACGAGGCTCAATACTATGCAGTACTCTAGAAGTTTTATTCCAGCTGTGACCAAGTTGTGGAATGATCTTCCTAATCGGGTGGTTGAATCAGTAGAACTTCAAAAGTTCAAAGTTGGAGCAAATGCTTTTTTGTTGACCAGGCAGACATAGTCTTTTTATAGTTTATTTATGACATATTTGTTTTTGATGTTGTTGATAGTTTATTATATGACATGTCTGTTTTGACGTTGTTTCTTATTTTTGAATGATTTATTGTTAATTTGTTCTCTTCATTTATTTATTTCCTTATTTCCTTTCCTCACTGAGCTATTTTTCCCTGTTGGAGCCCCTGGGCTTATAGCATCTTGCTTTTCCAACTAGGGTTGTAGCTTGGATAGTAATAATAATAATAATAATAATAAACACCTTGCTCTTACTCGCTGGAACTGGGAATAGGAGCTGCAAGCCATATCATAAACACCTTACTGTTACTCGCTGTAACTGGGAATAGGAGCCTCGAGCCGTATTATAAACACCTTACTGTTACTCGCTGGAACTGGGAATAGGAGCCTCAAGCCATATCATAAACACCTTACTGTTACTCGCTGGAACTGGGAATAGGAGCCTCAAGCCGTATCATAAACACCTTGCTCTTACTCGCTGGAACTGGGAATAGGAGCCGCAAGCCATATCATAAACACCTTACTGTTACTCGCTGTAACTGGGAATAGAAGCCTCGAGCCGTATCATAAACACCTTACTGTTACTCGCTGGAACTGTGAATAGGAGCCTCAAGCCGTGTCATAAACACCTTACTCTTACTCGCTGTAACTGGGAATAGGAGCCTCGAGCTGTATCATAAACACCTTACTGTTACTCACTGGAACTGGGAATAGGAGCCTCAAGCCGTGTCATAAACACCTTACTCTTACTCGCTGTAACTGGGAATAGGAGCCTCGAGCTGTATCATAAACACCTTACTGTTACTCGCTGGAACTGGGAATAGGAGCCTCAAGCCATATCATAAACACCTTACTGTTACTGGCTGGAACTGGGAATAGGAGCCTCAAGCCGTATCATAAACACCTTGCTCTTACTCGCTGGAACTGGGAATAGGAGCCGCAAGCCATATCATAAACACCTTACTGTTACTCGCTGTAACTGGGAATAGGAGCCTAGAGCCGTATCATAAACACCTTACTGTTACTCGCTGGAACTGTGAATAGGAGCCTCAAGCCGTGTCATAAACACCTTATTCTTACTCGCTGTAACTGGGAATAGGAGCCTCGAGCTGTATCATAAACACCTTACTGTTACTCGCTGGAACTGGGAATAGGAGCCTCGAGCCGTATCATTAACACCTTATCGTTACTCCGTGGAATGGGGTAGAAACTCGAGCCCTATCTTAAGCACCTTACTGTTACTTGCTGAAATGGAAGAGGAACCCAGAGTCGTGTCTTAAACATCTTATCGTTACTCGCTGGTACTGGGAATAGGAGCCTCGAGCTGTATCTTGAACACCTTACTGTTACTCACTGGAACGGGGTTGGAGCCCCGAGCCCTGTCATAAACACCTTATCGTTACTCGCTGGAACTGGGAATAGGAGCCCCCAATCCGTATCATAAGCACCTAATTTCCGCCGCACCCCCCCCCACCCCACCTTCTCCAGGAGCCATTTATCGAATGGAAACTAAATTAGTTAATACTCTTAGAGAAAGAATTGCGAGTTTTATTTGTAGGAAATAAAGTTAGGCAACTTTTAGCTTGGGTCCATAAATTTCCTAGACTTTGGGAACTTTTCCAACTTCGGAAAAGGGGAAAAGGGGGGGTAAAACCCGTTCATCCAGAGTCTGAAAACCGAGTGAAAAGTTTGTTATTGGACATCAAAGACTCAAAATCGCATCACGGTCTCCTAAAGGGAGACAAGTTACTTTGCGTCCTGGGGAAAAAGTTCAAGTAGATGTTTCGTTCATAAATAATAGAGAGAGAGAGAGAGAGAGAGAGAGAGAGAGAGAGAGAGAGAATCTTCATTCTTCAAAGTTGGAGACAAAAACAACCAATAAAAACACAGCTTTTAAATTCCATAACTTTATCAACATTCATATCATAATTCTCTCACTCATACATTCTCTTTATTCATTTATAATCTTTTCATAAAAGACATAATTATTATCTCCATTATAAGAACTTTGTAACTTCCCCACAACACAGGAATTAAACTCTCGCAAACTCTTCAGTTCAAATATCTATTCCTCAAAAATTACAATTTTTCACCATCATTTGCAATTTCTTCTCTTTATGGCCAATATAACAAAGTGTGATACCTCCACACATCACCTATTCCTTCTTTCATTTCCCCCTCTTATTATTCTTTTATCCCATAAATCGGGTCTCCCTATTTTGGTCAATCACTTTCATCTCTCCTCATTGAGATGGTGGAGCTTTGATTGACACAATCGTAATGCATTATTTATGAGGGAGTTTTCGAACCGTCGTATCTTTCCCCCTGGGAAATATACATATCAAAATTCTTTCTTGAAAATCAAACAAAAACCGAAGGGAAAAGTTGAATGAGAACCTTTTTTACTCACATAAAAGTGATATGATTATCCTTTGTGATATAGATTTTATTATTGAAGGATTAGGGACTTATAAATAAATGTAGTTTTAACTGTACTTTTGACCGATTTCATCACTGAGAAAAGTTATAGTTTTCTGATATGTTTTCCCTCTTTACCTCTGTCATTTTATTTGCCAGTAGCAAACGATGTAAAATAGCTTATTAAATCATAATTTCAAATGGATTCTTAAGTTTCATAAAAAAGAATATCAAAATCTCCATTGATTTTATGTCCAAAAAACATAAAATCAATGAAATCCCAAAGATTTATTTTTCTGATAAGATTTCCATCGTTATCATTGTCATTTTATTTACTAGTCGAAAACTAGGTGCTCTAGCTTATTAAATCCTAATTTATTTTATAGATTCTTAATTAAGTTCCATTGCTTGAAGTCTAAACTACATAAATTACTGAAGCACAAAATATATTTTCAAATTATATTTTTCTCATATTTCCATCTCTACCTTTGTCATTTTATTTACCTGTCGTAAACTATGTTAGATATCTTATTACATCATAAATTTAAACGAATTCTTAAGTTCCCCCCAAAAACTATGATCAAAATCTCCATTGCTTTGAAATACAAACTATAAAAATTACTGAAGTATCCAATATATTTTCAAAATATAGTTTTCTGATAATATTTCTTTCTCTACTTTGTCATATTATCTACCAGTCGAAAACTAAGTGATCTAGCTTATTAGATTATAGTTTCAGATGTAATCTTAAGATCCCCCTCAAAAAAAAAAAAAAAAAAGGAAATTTGATCAAAATCACCATAGCTTTTAAGTCCAAAAAAAAAATCCTAAAGTACCCAACATTCTTGCCTTACTAGATCCCACGTGTCTTTTTTGTAGCAAATCTGTCCTTCTCTTCACACGTGTAGTAGTACAGTGTCAAACAAGATTCAGTGAGCCATTCCATAAATAAGCAATTGACACAAAGAGAGATGAGTAAACTCAAGACATCAAAAGCCGGTCTCAAAGCACATAACTCATTTTTACATTTCAGGAAATTCCGTAATGTAGTTTCCCCCATATTTCATTAAGTCTGGGGATAAATATTTGCTAACTTTTGACACTCAAGGATGAGATGAAAAAATTAATCTTTGATCATCAGTGAAAGAGGAAAATAAGAAGCACATGAAAAATAACTTGCCCTCGTTAAGGAAAATTAGTTCGTCACGGAAAGGGGCTGATTTGTGTAAACATAACGAAAGGGATTTTTCATGACGAAATGCTGTCTTTTAGTTTCATTTTCGGAGTGTCAACAGACGCTGCTAATCACGCTCGGGATTCCCTTAAGAGCAGAGCGTTCATAATAAATTCAAACTTTTCAAAAGACTTTAATAATATACACTAGTAACGTATCACGTAAACAGGCTTAGCTACACTTTCCTTCTTTTCCAAGAAGACTTGATTGAGAAAATACGGTTCTACTCATCTGTCATTAAATAATAATACAAGTTTGGTCTTAGCTTTTCATGTATTTCTAATTTCTATAAACTTACGAAAGATATGAAACTTTAGTCATTTACTATAAGAAAGTTTCTACAGAACTGGACATTGACTAGATTAAACCTCAAGTCATTCAAATGAAATCACCCTGCTGGGAGTTAATGGCAACAGTGCATTTCACGCTGTACACCATAGGCATTACTGAAGTGTATATGCAGCATTTCTTCAGCTCCTTGTTGCTCCTACTGTTTAGGCTTCTCCTTTACCTCCTGTTTAGTATTCTCCTTTTCCTCCTTTTTCAATCTTCTCCTTTAACCCCCGTTTAGGCTTCTCCTTTACCTCCTGTTTATTCTTCTCCTCTACCTCCTTTAAATCTCCTTTACCTCCTGTTTATTCTTCTCCTCTACCTCCCTTTAAATCTCCTTTACCTCCTGTTTAATCTTCTTCATTATCTCCCGTTTGGGCTTCTCGTTTACGTCTTGTTTAGGCTTCTCCTCTACCTCCCGTTTAGGGTTCTCCTTTAACTCCCGTTTAGGCTTCTCACATACCTCCTGTTTAGGCTTCTCCTTTACCTCCTGTTTAGTCTTCTCCTTTATCTCTCGTTTAGACTTCTCCTTTACCTCTCGTTTGGGCTTCTCCTATACCTCCTGTATAGTCTTCTCCTTTACCTTCGTTTAGGCTTCTCCTATACCTTCAGTTTATTCTTCTCATTTACCTCCTGTTTGGTCTTCTCCTTTACCTCCCGTTTCGGCTTCTCATTTACCTCCTGTTTAGTTTTCTCATTCAACTTGCTTTTAGTCTCCTTTACCTCCTGTTTAGATTTCTCCTTTACCTCCCCTTTAGGCTTTTCTTATACCTCCTGTTTAGTCTTCTCCTTTAACCTCCGTTTAGGCTACTCCTTTACCTCCTGTTTAGTTCTCCCACTTGCCTCCTGTTTAGTCTTCTCATTTACTTCCTGTTTAGTCTTCTCCTTTACCACCCCTTTAGGCTTCTCTTATACCTCCTGTTTAGTCTTCTCTTTTAACCTCCGTTTAGGCTACTCCTTTACCTCATGTTCAATTCTCCCACTTGCCTACTGTTTAGACTTGTCATTTACCTCCCTTTTAGTCTTTCTGTGTCCATGTAGGTGCGTCTGTGTATCTGTATATGTGAGCGAACTTGCGCACTGACAGCAGTCTCCAGATCAATGTTTGCAGCCTAATTACTTACTTCGTCAGATGCACGCAAATCATGTGAAAACTCTATCGACGTATATGAAATGATTAGCAAACAGAGATTCTGGATTATGTATACATTCCTCGCGAATTTTCTTGACCTATCCTGTTTGCATTCCTGGTCACGTTATCGATGTGCAAAAATACGCACAGTTCACTAGGTTAAGAAGATTTTTTATTTATGAGTAAATTAAGAAAATAAGCAGTAAATATCAGCAGCGTTTCCTTCATTAACATCTTCATTAATACTTCTTTCAGGTATGTGGATTTATTTTCAAGATTTTGAAAAGAAGGAAAATGAGATAGTTCCAAAAAAATTATAAAGCATAAGCCAGTATTAGTTATACCGAGGCCCTACAGTACACTCTCTCTCTCTCTCTCTCTCTCTCTCTCTCTCTCACAGCAAAATTATATAGCATAAGCCAGCACTAGTTACACCGAGGTACTATTCTCTCTCTCTCTCTCTCTCTCTCTCTCTCTCAGCAAGATTATATAGCATAAGCCAGCATTAGTTACACCGAGGTACTATTCTCTCTCTCTCTCTCTCTCTCTCTCTCTCTCTCAGCAAGATTATATAGCATAAGCCAGCATTAGTTACACCGAGGTACTATTCTCTCTCTCTCTCTCTCTCTCTCTCTCTCTCTCTCTCAGCAAGATTAAATGGCATAAGCCAGCATTAGTTACACCGAGGTACTACTACTACTACTACTACTACTCTCTCTCTCTCTCTCTCTCTCTCTCTCTCTCTCTCTCAGCAAAATTATATAGCATAAGACAGTACTAGTTACACCGAGGTACTACTACTACTACTACTACTACTACTCGCTCTCTCTCTCTCTCTCTCTCTCTCTCTCTCTCTCAGCAAAATTATATAGCATAAGCCAGTGCTAGTTACACCGAGGTACTTCTACTACTCTCTCTCTCTCTCTCTCACTCTCTCTCTCTCTCTCTCTCTCTCTCTCTCTCTCTCAGCAAAATTACATAGCATAGGCCAGCACTAGTTACACCGAAGTACGTCTACTCTCTCTCTCTCTCTCTCTCTCTCTCTCTCTCAGCAAAATTATATAGCATAAGCCAGTACTAGTTACACCGAGGTACTTCTACTACTCTCTCTCTCTCTCTCTCTCTCTCTCTCTCTCTCTCAGCAAAATTATATAGCATAAACCAGTACTAGTTACACCGAGGTACTTCTACTACTCTCTCTCTCTCTCTCTCTCTCTCTCTCTCTCAGCAAAATTATATTGCATAAGCCAGCATTTGTTACACCGAGGTACTACTACTACTACTACTACTACTACTACTCTCTCTCTCTCTCTCTCTCTCTCTCTCTCTCTCTCTCTCTCTGCATGGTGCCAAAAGCTGAAATGTAGACTTGAGAAGCAAAATGTATTTGATAGAATTAGATCTGGCCCAATTATTCCATTCAACCGTTCCCTTGTTCTCTTCTGTAATCATAATCATCATTTTTTCGAAACCTTTTGATGAATTCAGATCCCCGATATAATTAGTTTTTGACAGAGACAAAAGCTTTTTAAATTGTGTTAATAGACGCAAAATTTCGTTTTTGGTTTTTTGATGAAACGGGTAGAGCTTCAAAAGTTCAAACTTGCAGCAAATGTTTTTATGTTGAACAGGCTGACATAATTCTTTTTATAGTATATATATATATATATATATATATATAAAAGATCTGTTTTAATATTATTGTTCTTAAAATATTTAATTTTCATTGTTCAAAATTTCACATAGTTTATTCCTTTCTTTATTTCCTTTCCTCACTGGGCTAATTTCCCCTGTTGGAGCCCTTGAGCTTATAGCATCCTGTTTTTCCAACTAGGGATGTAGCCTATATAATAATAATAATAATAATAATAATAATAATAATAATAATAATAATAATAATAATAATAATAATAATAATAATAATAATAAGTTAGAAAGGGAATGTGTCCTAAAGAAAATGGAATCTTGTATAAACAAGAATGGTTAGAAAACCTAAATCTAGATGGCGCCATCTCTCTACAAGGAGTACAAAGTTGGGAATTCCTGCTTCTTGGTTTTCAAAGTGCTCCATTTTACACTGCTAAAAAGTTTGTACTGCTGGAACTTTTACGGGGCATCAACCCGAGGAGATATCAAATGTAAGTTTTGATTTCTAATTTATGGGAGGATTTTTATTATTTTTTTTAGGTTTTAAAGACAAAAACATATAGTTCTTCATTGCTCAAAATCAATGTCTCAAAATACTTTTCTGTATTGTTGCACAGTCATCCATTATTTAAGATTTTACTTTTAATGATATTTTTTCATTTAGTAGTTTAGTTGTATTGATAACATTCGTGGTTAAAACTTTCCTTGATTTATTTTCTAAGTTTCTTAGGCTATTTTTCAAATATAAGACTGTCTGTGATAATTATTATTTAGAATAATTTGGGTATTGATTTATAACTAGGAACGATACCTTTTAGAATTATTTCCTTATAGTTTGCGCTGAATAATTTGAAAGTTATCATGCTATTTGGCTCTTGGTCTAAGTAGTGTTTAGGTATTCATTATAGGTAAGAACAATACCTTAGTTTATCATACTATTGTTAGAAAGGAATTATCATGACACCGGACTAGTTTATCTAAAAGTTTATTCATTAGACTTAAAATTTTTGGATGGAAGCACAATTCAACAATACCGGCTTCCATTGAAATTGGTGACTGTTTGGACGTCCAAGGTGCGTTGCTGCGTCTATGAAATTATGATGGTAATTTGATATTAAGATTTTGGACACGCCCTCGTTAGATTACTGGTGTACCTGATGTTTTTTTTTTTTCTAGAGTGGGTTCTACTTTTCTTATATCGCAAAGTTTAACGGGAGAGTTTAGTGAATAATGTGTGCTTCCTATTGAAATATATCTGAAGAACTCATTTATTCTAGAAGAATTTAACAAAAGTTATTTTTGATTAGGTAAGAATAAATGTACATAGAGAAGGTTGGCCATGTGATAATCTGTTGTAAATGATTTTATGGTTATGAACTGAAGGGTGGTATTTATATAAGTGATACTCTACAGCATTTTAACCCGACTGTGAAGGTGCCATGCCTTTGGTTACTAGATTGTGAAGGTGCCATGCCTTTGGTTACTAGATTGTGAAGGTGCCATGCCTTTGGTTACTAGATAGTGAAGGTGCCATGCCTTTGGTTAGTAGATTGTGAAGGTGCCATGACTTTGGTTACTAGATTGTGAAGGTGCCATGCCTTTGGTTACTAGATTGTGAGGGTGCCATGCCTTTGGTTACTAGACTGTGAAGGTGCCATGCCTTTGGTTACTAGACTGTGAGGGTGCCATGCCTTTGGATACTAGACTGTGAAGGTGCCATGCCTTTGGTTACCAGACTGTGAAGGTGCCATGCCTTTGGTTACTAGACTGTGAAGGTGCCATGCCTTTGGTTACTAGACTGTGAAGGTGCCATGCCTTTGGTTACTAGACTGTGAAGGCGTCATGCCTTTGGTTACTAGACTGTGAAGGCGCTATGCCTTTGGTTACTAGACTGTGAAGGTGCCATGCCTTTGGTTACTAGACTGTGAAGGTGCCATGCCTTTGGTTACTTGACTGTGAAGGTGCCATGCCTTTGGTTACTTGACTGTGAAGGTGCCATGCCTTTGGTTACTAGACTGTGAAGGTGCCATGCCTTTGGTTACTTGACTGTGAAGGTGCCATGCCTTTGGTTACTAGACTGTGAAGGTGCCATGCCTTAGGTTACTAGACTGTGAAGGTGCCATGCCTTTGGTTCCTTGACTGTGAAGGTGCCATGCCTTTGGTTACTTGACTGTGAAGGTACCATGCCTTTAGTTACTTGACTGTGAAGGTACCATGCCTTTAGTTACTTGACTGTGAAGGTACCATGCCTTTGGTTACTTGACTGTGAAGGTACCATGCCTTTGGTTACTTGACTGTGAAGGTACCATGCCTTTGGTTACTTGACTGTGAAGGTACCATGCCTTTGGTTACTTGACTGTGAAGGTGCCATGCCTTTGGTTACTAGATTGTGAAGGGGCCATGCCTTTGGTTATTAGACTGTGAAGTGCCGTGTCTTAGGTTATTAGACTGTGAAGTGCCGTGTCTTAGGTTATTAGACTGTGAAGTGCCGTGTCTTAGGTTATTAGACTGTGAAGTGCCGTGTCTTAGGTTATTAGACTGTGAAGTGCCGTGTCTTAGGTTATTAGACTGTGGAGTGCCGTGTCTTAGGTTATTAGACTGTGAAGTGCCGTGTCTTAGGTTATTAGACTGTGGAGTGCCGTGTCTTAGGTTATTAGACTGTGGAGTGCCGTGTCTTAGGTTATTAGACTGTGGAGTGCCGTGTCTTAGGTTATTTGACTGTGGAGTGCCGTGTCTTAGGTTATTTGACTGTGAAGTGCCGTGTCTTAGGTTATTAGACTGTGAAGTGCCGTGTCTTAGGTTATTAGACTGTGAAGTGCCGTGTCTTAGGTTATTAGACTGTGAAGTGCCGTGTCTTAGGTTATTAGACTGTGAAGTGCCGTGTCTTAGGTTATTAGACTGTGAAGTGCCGTGTCTTAGGTTATTAGACTGTGAAGTGCCGTGTCTTAGGTTATTAGACTGTGAAGTGCCGTGTCTTAGGTTATTAGACTGTGAAGTGCCGTGTCTTAGGTTATTAGACTGTGAAGTGCCGTGTCTTAGGTTATTAGACTGTGAAGTGCCGTGTCTTAGGTTATTAGACTGTGAAGTGCCGTGTCTTAGGTTATTAGACTGTGAAGGTGCCGTGTCTTTGGTTATTAGACTGTGAAGGTGCCGTGTCTTTGGTTATTAGACTGTGAAGGTGCCGTGTCTTTGGTTATTAGACTGTGAAGGTGCCGTGTCTTAGGTTATTAGACTGTGGAGTGCCGTGTCTTAGGTTATTTGACTGTGAGTGCCGTGTCTTAGGTTATTAGACTGTGAAGTGCCGTGTCTTAGGTTATTAGACTGTGAAGTGCCGTGTCTTAGGTTATTAGACTGTGAAGTGCCGTGTCTTAGGTTATTAGACTGTGAAGTGCCGTGTCTTAGGTTATTTGACTGTGAAGTGCCGTGTCTTAGGTTATTAGACTGTGAAGTGCCGTGTCTTAGGTTATTAGACTGTGAAGTGCCGTGTCTTAGGTTATTAGACTGTGAAGTGCCGTGTCTTAGGTTATTAGACTGTGAAGTGCCGTGTCTTAGGTTATTAGACTGTGAAGTGCCGTGTCTTAGGTTATTAGACTGTGAAGTGCCGTGTCTTAGGTTATTTGACTGTGAAGGTGCCGTGTCTTTGGTTATTAGACTGTGAAGGTGCCGTGTCTTTGGTTATTAGACTGTGAAGGTGCCGTGTCTTTGGTTATTAGACTGTGAAGGTGCATGTGTTTAGTTATTAGACTGTGAAGGTGTCATTTCTTTGGTTATTCTATGAAGGTGCCGTGTCTTAGGTTATTCGACTGAGAAGGTGCCGTGTCTTTGGTTATTTGATTGTGAAGGTGCCATGTTCTTAGTTGACTGTAAAGGTGCCGTGTCTTTGGTTATTCGACTGTGAAAGTGCCGTGTCTTCGGTTATTCGATTGTGAAGGTGCCGTGTCTTCGGTTATTTGACTGTGAAGGTGCTGTGTCTTTAGTTAGTCGACTGTGAAGGTGCCGTGTCCTTGGTCAGTAGACTGTGAAGGTGCCGTGTCTTTGGTTATTCGAATGTGAAGGTGCCGTGTCTTAGGTTATTAGACTGTGAAGGTGCTGTGTCTTTAGTTAGTCGACTGTGAAGGTGCCGTGCCCTTGGTCAGTCGACTGTGAAGGTGCCGTGTCCTTGGTCAGTCGACTGTGAAGGTGCCGTGTCTTTGGTTGTGAGATTGTGAAGGTGCCATGTCTTTGGTTGTGAGATTGTGAAGGTGCCATGACTTTGATTATTAGACTGTTGAACGGGTCGTGTCTTAGGTTATTAGACTGTGAAGTGCCGTGTCTTAGGTTATTTGACTGTGAAGTGCCGTGTCTTAGGTTATTTGACTGTGAAGTGCCGTGTCTTAGGTTATTTGACTGTGAAGTGCCGTGTCTTAGGTTATTTGACTGTGAAGTGCCGTGTCTTAGGTTATTTGACTGTGAAGGTGCCGTGTCTTAGGTTATTTGACTGTGAAGGTGCCGTGTCTTAGGTTATTTGACTGTGAAGGTGCCGTGTCTTAGGTTATTTGACTGTGAAGGTGCCGTGTCTTAGGTTATTTGACTGTGAAGGTGCCGTGTCTTAGGTTATTTGACTGTGAAGGTGCCGTGTCTTTGGTTATTTGACTGTGAAGGTGCCGTGTCTTTGGTTATTAGACTGTGAAGGTGCCGTGTCTTTGGTTATTAGACTGTGAAGGTGCATGTGTTTAGTTATTAGACTGTGAAGTTATCATTTCTTTGGTTATTCTATGAAGGTGCCGTGTCTTAGGTTATTCGACTGAGAAGGTGCCGTGTCTTCGGTTGCGAGATTGTGAAGGTGCCATGTCTTTGGTTGTGAGATTGTGAAGGTGCCATGACTTTGATTATTAGACTGTTGAACGGGTCGTGTCTTAGGTTATTAGACTGTGAAGTGCCGTGTCTTAGGTTATTTGACTGTGAAGTGCCGTGTCTTAGGTTATTTGACTGTGAAGTGCCGTGTCTTAGGTTATTTGACTGTGAAGTGCCGTGTCTTAGGTTATTTGACTGTGAAGTGCCGTGTCTTAGGTTATTTGACTGTGAAGTGCCGTGTCTTAGGTTATTTGACTGTGAAGTGCCGTGTCTTAGGTTATTTGACTGTGAAGTGCCGTGTCTTAGGTTATTTGACTGTGAAGTGCCGTGTCTTAGGTTATTTGACTGTGAAGTGCCGTGTCTTAGGTTATTTGACTGTGAAGTGCCGTGTCTTAGGTTATTTGACTGTGAAGTGCCGTGTCTTAGGTTATTTGACTGTGAAGTGCCGTGTCTTAGGTTATTTGACTGTGAAGTGCCGTGTCTTAGGTTATTTGACTGTGAAGTGCCGTGTCTTAGGTTATTTGACTGTGAAGTGCCGTGTCTTAGGTTATTTGATTGTGACGGTGCCGTGTCTTAGGTTATTTGACTGTGACGGTGCCGTGTCTTTGGTTATTTGACTGTGACGGTGCCGTGTCTTTGGTTATTCTATGAAGGTGCCGTGTCTTTGGTTATTCTATGAAGGTGCCGTGTCTTTGGTTATTCTATGAAGGTGCCGTGTCTTAGGTTATTGGACTGGGTAGGTGCTGTCTTTGGTTATTCTACTGTGAAGGTGCCATGTTCTTAGTCGACTTTGAAGGTGCCGTGTCTTTGGTTATTCGACTGTGAAGGTGGCGTGTCTTTGGTTATTCTACTGTGAAGGTGCCGTGTCTTAGGTTATTCGACTGTGAAGGTGCTGTCTTTGGTTAGTAGACTGTGAAGGTGCCGTGTCTGGTTAGTAGACTGTGAAGGTGCCGTGTCTGGTTAGTAGACTGTGAAGGTGCCGTGTCTTTGGTTAGTCGACTGTGAAGGTGCCGTGTCTTTGGTTAGTCGACTTTGAAGGTGCCGTGTCTTTGGTTAGTCGACTGTGAAGGTGCTGCCGTGTCTTTGGTTAGTCGACTGTGAAGGTGCTGCCGTGTCTTTGGTTAGTCGACTGTAATAGTGCCGTGTCTGGTTAGTAGACTGTGAAGGTGCCGTGTCTTTGGTCAGTGGACTGTGAAGGTGCCGTGTCTTTGGTCAGTGGACTTTGAAGGTGCCGTGTCTTTGGTCAGTGGACTTTGAAGGTGCCGTGTCTGGTTAGTAGACTGTGAAGGTGCCGTGTCTGGTTAGTAGACTGTGAAGGTGCCGTGTCTTTGGTTAGTCGACTGTGAAGGTGCCGTGTCTTTGGTTAGTCGACTTTGAAGGTGCCGTGTCTTTGGTTAGTCGACTGTGAAGGTGCTGCCGTGTCTTTGGTTAGTCGACTGTGAAGGTGCTGCCGTGTCTTTGGTTAGTCGACTGTAATAGTGCCGTGTCTGGTTAGTAGACTGTGAAGGTGCCGTGTCTTTGGTCAGTGGACTGTGAAGGTGCCGTGTCTTTGGTCAGTGGACTTTGAAGGTGCCGTGTCTTTGGTCAGTGGACTTTGAAGGTGCCGTGTCTTTGGTCAGTGGACTTTGAAGGTGCCGTGTCTTTGGTCAGTAGACTTTGAAGGTGCCGTGTCTTTGGTCAGTGGACTTTGAAGGTGCCGTGTCTTTGGCCAGTGGACTTTGAAGGTGCCGTGTCTTTGGCCAGTGGACTTTGAAGGTGCCGTGTCTTTGGCCAGTGGACTTTGAAGGTGCCGTGTCTTTGGCCAGTGGACTTTGAAGGTGCCGTGTCTCTGGTCAGTGGACTTTGAAGGTGCCGTGTCTTTGGTCAGTGGACTGTGAAGGTGCCGTGTCTTTGGTCAGTGGACTGTGAAGGTGCCGTGTCTTTGGTCAGTCGACTGTGAAGGTGCCGTGTCTTTGGTCAGTCGACTGTGAAGGTGCCGTGTCTTTGGTTAGTCGACTGTGAAGGTGCCGTGTCTTTGGTTAGTCGACTGTGAAGGTGCCGTGTCTTTGGTTAGTCGACTGTGAAGGTGCCGTGTCTTTGGTTAGTCGACTGTGAAGGTGCCGTGTCTTTGGTTAGTCGACTGTGAAGGTGCTGCCGTGTCTTTGGTTAGTCGACTGTGAAGGTGCTGCCGTGTCTTTGGTTAGTCGACTGTAATAGTGCCGTGCCTGGTTAGTCGACTGTGAAGGTGCCGTGTCTTTGGTTAGTGGACTTTGAAGGTGCCGTGTCTTTGGTCAGTGGACTTTGAAGGTGCCGTATCTTTGGTCAGTCGACTGTGAAGGTGCCGTGTCTGGGTAGTCGACTGTGAAGGTGCCGTGTCTTTGGTTAGTTGACTGTGAAGGTGCCGTGTCTTTGGTTAGTTGACTGTGAGGGTACCGTGTCTTTGGTTAGTTGACTGTGAAGGTGCCGTGGCTCTGGTTATGCAAGGGCAAGTGTGCCGTGGTTGTGGTTACGCAAGGGCAAGTGTGCCGTGGTTGTGGTTACGCAAGGGCAAGTGTGCCGTGGTTGTGGTTACGCAAGGGCAAGTGTGCCGTGGTTGTGGTTACGCAAGGGCAAGTGTGCCGTGGTTGTGGTTACGCAAGGGCAAGTGTGCCGTGGTTGTGGTTACGCAAGGGCAAGTGTGCCGTGGTTGTGGTTACGCAAGGGCAAGTGTGCCGTGGTTGTGGTTACGCAAGGGCAAGTGTGCCGTGGTTGTGGTTACGCAAGGGCAAGTGTGCCGTGGTTGTGGTTACGCAAGGGCAAGTGTGTCGTGGTTTTGGTGATGCATGATGAAATATGCTGTGGTTTTTGTTTTGTAAGGGCAAATGTGCCACGCTTTTGGTTATATCAGGGTGAAATTTCTGTAACTGTGATAACTAAATTTGATTTGTATAATTATATTTATTATAAGGGCCTATAAGCTGAGGTTTGTCTTTTCACATATAGTAAATTGTCTTTTAGATGTTCAAGACACACATGAAAATCAGTATGTTCTGCATCCAGTAACCTTAAAGGTTTACACAAGTTTTTTTTCTAAATTGATTTAACTGTACTCTATTTTTCGTGTTCTTCTAAGTTTGTGAGGTGACCTATGTAACTAAAGTGCTAAAATATAGATTTTATAAGAATGACTGATTTCTGAAGGTATTCAAAACAGTATTTGTCTAGCTATATAAATAAAAATTGGTAATTTTAAGCTGAATTGGCTCAGACAAATCTTATGAGAAACTTCGTAATGGAGAGTTAATGGGGAAGCTGTAATGGATAGGTATTGGAGGCTCACCAATAATTTTGGAGTACCATTATAGGAATTTCTTAGGGTCATTTTTGTAGACTTAATTCTCAGCAGCACCTCTTTTCCAGACTTAACTTTTCCTCTATTGTAGCTCTTGGAGCTGTTGAATGGTGAAAATATTGATTACTAATCTCGTTTGGTTTGTTGTTCTGATCGCAGTTTTTGTCCATTTGATTCCCAGAAGCGCCCGTTTTCCAGTCATCATCTTTACCTCCATCACAGCTCTTAGAAGTCTTAAATGGTGAAAATATTAACTACTAATCTAGTTTTATCAGTTGTGCTGTTTTGAGATTCCAATAATCTCCAATAATGTTCCCATTTCTTAACGAAATATTTTTCAATAAATTATTACAAAAGTGAATTAACCTAATACACAGCGAGGAAGGAATCACAACAAGGGGCAGAACTTGGGTATGCAAATTTCGTAAATACCTTGGGTAATTATTATCTTGCAAGAACAAAAGAACCTTATGAGGTTTAAATAATGAGCTATAAGATAATAAAAATAAAAAGCTGTGTAGGTTCTAGTTAGTAACTTTACGAAATCACCGGTGAATAAACATAGGTGAGGTCATATGTTTTGACCATATGTAAATGGAGCATCTAGCTTAAAGGGAAGATGTGGATTGATAGGATGTGGATTAATTAGATGTGGATTAAAAGAGGGGAATTGGTAACAGAAGTGCTCAATCTGCAGATCTGTCATCCACTAATATTTCGGAAAGTTTTAAAATAATAAATATATTGGCATCAAAAGTACAATATCGGTTGTTGCTGGTAGGGGCTTGGATTAATTCATTAGCAGTCATTAATAAACTCGAGTGGATTGTAAGTTACTGTAAACTCTTTTTTGCTATAACTTTAACTTGGGAGAAATTTGTTTTTATCTGTATTTGTATAAACGATACATAGTCATACCTCATATTGAAATATGGACATAAACTGTTCAATGTACCTAGACTACATGTAACTTTATATAGAGAAAAACCAACTTATGAATAGATTTTATAAAATTCTTAAATTATACAAAACTGTTTAATTTTCCAGGTTGGTGGCAAACATTATCCATTCGAGGTTGCAGGGACATTAAAAGTAGCTGGCCATCGAAGTATTATTAGGAGGTAAGGTTCTTCACAAAGAATGGCACACGTAACTATCATTAAGCTTACATTTGATACCAATTTTTCATTGATGTGCCACTATTAAGTATTTTACCGTACTGCCATGAAGAAATTTTGAATTTTGTATGAACTTAAACTACGAAAATATTTAATTTAACTATAAAAAATAACATTTTCTAGATGGTATAGTACCACAATTTTACAATGTTATCTAGTATGATGAAGGAATTACTTGAACGTTACTCTAGTTTTACTTTTTTCAGATGACATGAGGAGGTGGAAATTCATAAAAGAAGTTGTTAGATATTACAAAAGGAACTATGAAGATTTACAGAAAATTCTGCATTGAACAAATATTACGAGAACACTTCTATAGCATCGCAACAGATAACGAGTAATAATGTAGTAGTTGCACTAAGCCAACTAAACAGGACTTTGAGTTTAAAGATTTATGAGACATAAAGTTGAGTAATGTTTAAAATCTAAATAAATAATTTTAAATGTAAGAATTAGAGAATTAAATTTATACATTAAACTGTGTTTAAATATTAGGCATGTAATTTCTAATAGATTATGAAACTGGGTATTTAGGAATTTGTAATAACTATGTAGCTGTTTATTTTTTTTTTTTTACTAAAAATTTCCAAACTGTTGTTCCATTAATGTAAATATTTAATTAGTTCAATACTATATTTTCTGTTTTGTTCCATTACGAAGAAATATTTTTGTCCCTTCATTGTCATAAATCTGAAGGTTTCAATACTGTGGAAGAGAGGGTTCTCCACTGTTGAATTGTGCAAGGTTTTTCACTTTGATTCTAGCTTTTATTTAACTACTGTGAAAATGTCTACAGAAGGTTCTTGGTACACTACTGTGATAGATTCTAGGTTCTTGGTTCACGACTGTGGAAGATATAGATTTATGTTTCACTATTGTGAAAGATTCTAGGTTTTTGTTTCACTATTGTGAAAGATTCTAGGTTTTTGTTTCACTATTGTGAAAGATTCTAGGTTTTTGTTTCATTACCGCAGAAGATTGTTTTTGTTTCACTACTGTGTTTTTTTTTCACTACTGTGTTTTTGTTTCACTACTGTGTTTTTCTTTCATTACTGTGAAAGATTCTATGTTTTTGTTTCACTACTGTGAAAGATTCTGTTTTTGTTTCACTACTGTGAAAGATTCTATGTTTTTGTTTCACTACTGGGGAAGATTCTAGGTTCTTGGTTCACTACTGTGGAAGATTATAGGGTTTTGTTTCATTACTGTGAAAGATTCTATGTTTTTGTTTCACTACTGTGAAAGATTCTGTTTTTGTTTCACTACTGGGGAAGATTCTAGGTTCTTGGTTCTTTACTGTGGAAGATTCTAGGTTCTTGGTTCACTACTGTGGAAGATTAGAGGGTTTTGTTTCATTACTGTGAAATATTCTAGGTTTTTGTTTCACCACTGTGAAAGATTCTAGAATTTTTTTCACGACTGTGGAAGATTATAGGTTTTTGTTTCACGACTGTGGAAGATTATAGGTTTTTGTTTCACGACTGTGAAAGATTCTAGGTTTTTGTTTCACGACTGTGAAAGATTCTAGGTTTTTGTTTCACGACTGTGAAAGATTCTAGGTTTTTGTTAAACAACTGTGAAAGATTCTAGGTTCTTGGTTCACTACTGTGGAAGATTATAGGGTTTTGTTTCATTACTGTGAAAGATTCTAGGGTTTTGTTTCACTACTGTGAAAGATTCTAGGGTTTTGTTTCACTACTCTGAAAGATTATAGGTTTTTGTTTCATCACTGTGAAAGAATCTAGAATTTTTTTCACGACTGCGGAAGATTATAGGTTTTTGTTTCACGACTGTGAAAGATTCTATGTTTTTGTTTCACGACTGTGAAAGATTCTAGGTTTTTGTTTCACTACTGTGAAAGATTCTAGGTGTTTGTTTCACTACTGCGAAAGATTCTAGGTTTTTGTTTCACTACTGCGAAATATTCTAAGTTTTTGTTTCACAACTGTGAAAGATTCTAGGTTTTTGTTTCACTACTCTGAAAGATTATAGGTTTTTGTTTCACGACTGTGAAAGATTCTAGGTTTTTGTTAAACAACTGTGAAAGATTCTAGGTTCTTGGTTCACTACTGTGGAAGATTATAGGGTTTTGTTTCATTACTGTGAAAGATTCTAGGTTGTTTCATCACTGTGAAAGAATCTAGAATTTTTTTCACGACTGCGGAAGATTATAGGTTTTTGTTTCACGACTGTGAAAGATTCTATGTTTTTGTTTCACGACTGTGAAAGATTCTAGGTTTTTGTTTCACTACTGTGAAAGATTCTAGGTGTTTGTTTCACTACTGCGAAAGATTCTAGGTTTTTGTTTCACTACTGCGAAATATTCTAAGTTTTTGTTTCACAACTGTGAAAGATTCTAGGTTTTTGTTTCACTACTCTGAAAGATTATAGGTTTTTGTTTCACGACTGTGAAAGATTCTATGTTTTTGTTTCACGACTGTGAAAGATTCTAGGTTTTTGTTTCACTACTGTGAAAGATTCTAGGTGTTTGTTTCACTACTGCGAAAGATTCTAGGTTTTTGTTTCACTACTGCGAAATATTCTAAGTTTTTGTTTCACAACTGTGAAAGATTCTAGGTTTTTATTTCACTACTCTGAAAGATTCTAGGTTCTTGTTTTACTACTGTGAAAGATTCTATGTTTTTGTTTCACGACTGTGAAAGATTCTAGGTTTTTGATTCATTACTGTGAAAGATTCTAGGTTTTTGTTTCACTACTGTGAAAGATTCTAGGTTTTTTTCACAACTGAGATTCAAGGTTTGTTTCACTACTGTGTACATTTCTACTATGCATATCAGACCCTATGACATACTGTTTTTCGCAAATATCTTTGAAACGAAGACTCGGATCAACATGATGCTTTAGCACAGAGTGTTTCACACACTCCGCTAATTTTTAACACTATTGTAGACTGTCAAATGTGGCTAATTATGGCGTTTACTCTTGACATTGAAGTCAAAAACCTGCGTGAGCTACTACACATTCGAATAGGTGAGACGTAACGTATTTGTGACGTCTATCCACCCACTACCTCCACTCCTGGCTTCCCCTACTCCCTTTCCTCCCCCTTACCCCCCTCCTTATCCCCCTACCTCTTTCTCCTCCATACCTCCCTTACCCCTTCCTCATCCACCCTCTCTCTCTCTCTCTCTCTCTCTCTCTCTCTCTCTCTCTCTCTCTCTCTCTCTCTCTCTCTCTCTCTTGAGGCTACACGGTATATGAAGCCAGACACAAGTATGACGAATTAATGACAGATTAATAAAAATCATATGCCGAGTAAAGTTTGATCGTTTATGCAAACAATCGTAATCGATGTTCTTGCTTCTTTGACGGTTATACCGTATTTGGTAAGTGCAGAAGGTAACAGTGATGAGGAAGATGACCTGTTTGTCGAGAGTGATGAATATTAAAAGTAAAATATGTGGTCAGTTATTTATAGTATTAATCCAGCCATCATATACTCACTGTCTATTTATGTCTGCAATGACTTCTTAACATATGGCAGCCTTTTCCTAACATTAGAATAAATTATTCATATATATATCACTTCAATTTCGTTTTAAGTTTTTACTCTGCTTCGGATTCCCACTTCAGTTTCACCCTTTTCCTTTCCATCTCTTACACAATTTCTTATAAATGACCAAGCGTCAGCTATTATACGTTCAACATAACCTATGGGTATTAGGGTCGTATACTCGTATAACTTTCAATGGTTGTATAATTGTCAAACAAACCTCATACAATAATTAAGCAACAACAAGTTGCGCTGGAACAGGAATCAGGGTCATACATAAAACACCCTACAATACTTAACTTATATAAATTCGAGTTATCCGCCATTATAAATAAGTCATATGTGTGCATAGCTTCATTTTTTCGTGTGCAGAGAGAGAGAGAGAGAGAGAGAGAGAGAGAGAGAGAGAGAGAGAGAGAGAGAGAGAGAGAAGGGGGATTGAGGGAGATGAAAGGGAGGTATGGAGGTGAAAGAGGGCGGGAATAGGGTGTTGGAGTAGGGTAGGAGGGAGGGAAAGGGAGGGATGGTGGTAGCAGAGGAAGGCAGGGGTGGAGTTAGTGGATAAATGGACGTCACTAGTACGTCACGCCTCACCTGTTTGAATATGTAAATGGCTCACGCAGGTTTTTGACTTCACAGTCAAGAGTAAACGTCATAATTAGCAGCATTTGACAATGCACAGTAGTGTCAAAAATTAGCGGAGTGTGTGAAACAATCTTTGCCAAAGCACCATGCTGATCCGAGTTTTCGTTTCAAAGATATTTGCGAAAAACAGTATGTCATAGGGTCTGATATGCATAGTAGGTTGGCTCCACTACTGTGTACATTTCTAGGTTAGTGCCACTACTGTGTACATTTCTAGGATGGTGCCACTACTTTGTACATTTCTAGGTTGGTCCCACTACTGTGTACATTTCTAGGTTGGCTCCACAACTTTGTACATTTCTAGGTTGACTCCACAACTTTGTACATTTCTAGGTTGGCTCCACAACTTTGTACATTTCTAGGTTGGTTCCACTACTGTGTACATTTTTAGGTTGGTGCCACTACTCTGTACATTTCTAGGTTGGTGCCACTACTGTGTACATTTCTAGGATGGTGCCACTACTGTGTACATTTCTAGGTTGGTCCCACTACTGTGTACATTTCTAGGTTGGCTCCACAACTTTGTACATTTCTAGGTTGGCTCCACAACTTTGTACATTTCTAGGTTGACTCCACTAATGTGTACATTTCTAGGTTGACTCCACTACCGTGTACATTCCTGGGTTGGCTCCACTACCGTGTACATTTCTAGGTTGGCTCCACTACTGTGTACATTTCTAGGTTGGTGCCACTACTGTGTACATTTCTAGGTTGGTGCCACTGTGTACATTTCTAGGTTGGCTCCACTACTGTGTACATTTCTAGGTTGGTGCCACTACTGTGTACATTTCTAGGTTGGCTCCACTACTGTGTACATTTCTAGGATGGTGCCACTACTGTGTACATTTCTAGGTTGGCTCCACAACTTTGTAAATTTCTAGGTTGGCTCCACAACTTTGTATATTTCTAGGTTGGTTCCACTACTGTGTACATTTCTAGGTTGGTTCCACTACTGTGTACATTTTTAGGTTGGTGCCACTACTCTGTACATTTCTAGGTTGGTGCCACTACTGTGTACATTTCTAGGATGGTGCCACTACTGTGTACATTTCTAGGATGGTGCCACTACTGTGTACATTTCTAGGATGGTGCCACTACTGTGTACATTTCTAGGTTGGTCCCACTACTTTGTACATTTCTAGGTTGGATCCACAACTTTGTACATTTCTAGGTTGACTCCACTAATGTGTACATTTCTAGGTTGACTCCACTACCGTGTACATTCCTGGGTTGGCTCCACTACTGTGTACATTTCTAGGTTGGCTCCACTACTGTGTACATTTCTAGGTTGGTGCCACTACTGAGTACATTTCTAGGTTGGCTCCACTACTGTGTACATTTCTAGGATGGTGCCACTACTGTGTACATTTCTAGGTTGGCTCCACAACTTTGTACATTTCTAGGTTGGCTCCACAACTTTGTATATTTCTAGGTTGGTTCCACTACTGTGTACATTTCTAGGTTGGTTCCACTACTGTGTACATTTTTAGGTTGGTGCCACTACTCTGTACATTTCTAGGTTGGTGCCACTACTGTGTACATTTCTAGGATGGTGCCACTACTGTGTACATTTCTAGGTTGGTCCCACTACTGTGTACATTTCTAGGTTGGCTCCACAACTTTGTACATTTCTAGGTTGGATCCACAACTTTGTACATTTCTAGGTTGACTCCACTAATGTGTACATTTCTAGGTTGACTCCACTACCGTGTACATTCCTGGGTTGGCTCCACTACTGTGTACATTTCTAGGTTGGCTCCACTACTGTGTACATTTCTAGGTTGGTGCCACTACTGTGTACATTTCTAGGTTGGTGCCACTGTGTACATTTCTAGGTTGGCTCCACTACTGTGTATATTTCTAGGTTGGCTCCACTACTGTGTACATTTCTAGGATGGTGCCACTACTGTGTACATTTCTAGGATGGTGCCACTACTGTGTACATTCCTAGGATGGTGCCACTACTGTGTACATTTCTAGGAAGGTGCCACTACTGTGTACATTTCTAGGTTGGCTCCACAACTTTGTACATTTCTAGGTTGGCTCCACAACTTTGTACATTTCTAGGTTGGCTCCACTACTTATGAACATTTTGAGAGTGTTTACGGATTTTAGGGACTAGTTTCACTAGTGTCATGCTATTGTCACTTATAGGAAAAGTTTTATTACTAATGCTCACTTCTTTATTTGACCTACAATATTGAATTTTCGTTAAGTTTGGTTTATCATTTTCTTATGACTGTTTTAGATGTTTTTATTGGTATTTTATATTGTTTAAGTTGATATTTCAGTTTTCACAGGCATGTAGTGGGCATTAATTTAATGTTTGGCTTTTTAAGCTAATTTACTGAGCTATTTTTGTTCCATTGTCGAGACTTTATCAATCATTCAAATTATATGGAATTTAACCAGTGTTTTTTTTTTTGTAATTTGAATCTTCACCACATTTCTAAAATGGAATTATATATTTCTTTTTTTTTATCACGGCATAATTTTTATTTTATTTAAAGTATTTAAATTTCATTAGGTGGTATCAACATTTGAAATATTTAAAAGTTACGACCATTTTCAGTTTAATATTCTCAGAAGCACCTTTTTTTCCAGTCTTCATCTTTACCTCCATTGCAGCTCTAAGAAGTCTTAAATGTTGAAAATATTAACTAATCTATTTTTGTCAGTTGTGCTGTTTTGAGGGTCCAATAATCAATAGTAAGGTTCCCCTTTCTTTAAGAAATATTTTTCAATAAGTTATTACAAAAGTGGGTTAACCTAGTACACAGCGAGGAAGGAATCACATCAAGGGGGAGAACTTGGGTGTACAAATTTCGTAAATACCTTGGGTAATAACCTTCTTGCAAGAACAAAAGAACCTTAACGTGAAATTTGACGTTATGAGGTTAAATGTGCTATAAGATGATGAAAATCAATAGCTGTGTAGGTTACTAGTTCGCAACTTTACGAAATCACCGGTGAATAAACCTAGGTGAGGTCATATGTTTTGACCATATATGGAAATGGAGCATCTAGCTTAAAGGGAGGATGTGGGTTGATAGGCTGTGGGTTGATAGGCTGTGGGTTGATAGGCTGTGGGTTGATAGGCTGTGGATTGATAGGCTGTGGGTCGATAGGCTGTGGGTCGATAGGCTGTGGGTCGATAGGCTGTGGGTTGATAGGATGTTGATTAAAAGATGGGAATTGGTAATGAAGTGCTCAATCTACAGATGTCATCCGCTAATTTTTTGGAAAGTGCCAAAATAATTAATATATTGGCATCAAACTGAATAAGTAAAATATGGTTGTTGATGGTAGGAGCTTAGATTAATTTGTTAGTGAGGTCATTAACGAGTGGATTGTAAGCTACTATAAATTTTTCCTGCTATAACTCAGATATGGTTTACCTTAACTTTATTTGTATAAACGATACATAGTCATACCTCATATTTAAATAAGGACATAAACTGTTTAATGTACGTAGACTACATGTAACTTTTAGAGAATAAGCAGTTGTGAACATAGATTTTATAAAATACTTAAATTTTACTAAGTTTAGTTTAATTTTTCAGGTTGGCGGCAAACATAATCCATTAGAGGTTGCAGGAACATTACAAGTAGCTGGCCATCGAAGTATTATTTGGAGGTAAGGTTCTTCACAAAGAATGGCACATGTAACTATTATTAAGAACACATTTGATACCAATGTTTCATTGATAGTGCCACGATTACGTATTTTACCTTAATGCCATGAAGAAATTTTGAATTTTGTATGAACCTAATAAATAAAACTACTAAAATATCTAATTTGTAAACTATAAAAATAACAAACTTTTTAGATGGTATAGTAGCACAATTTCACAATGTTATTTAGTATGATGAAGGAATTACTAGAATGTTACTCTAGTTTTACTTTTTTCAGAAGACATGAGGAGGTGGAAATTCATAAAAGAAGTTGGCGGAGATATTACAAAAGGAACTATGAAGATTTACAGATAATTCTGCATTGAACAAATATTACGAGAACTCTTCTATAGCAACGCAACAGATAGACTAATAATGTAGTAGTAACACCAAGTCCACTAAACAGGACTTTGAGTTTAAAGATTTATGAGACATAAAGTAAGTCAAGAGAGGTTTAAAATCTAGGTAAATAATTCCAAATGTAAGAATTTGAGATAATCAAATTTATACATTAAACTGTTTTTAAATATTGGACATGTAATTTCTAATAGATTATGAAACTGAGTATTTAGGGATTCGTAATAACCATGTAGCTTTTTTTTTTTTTACTAAAAATTTCCAGGCTGTTGTTCCATTAATGAATATTTAATTGGTTCAATACTATATTTCCTGTTTTTATTCTATTACGAAGAAATATTTTTATCCCTTCATTGTCATAAATCTGAAGGTTTCAATACTGTGGAAGATAGGGTTTTCCACTGTGAATTGTGCAAGGTTTTTCACTTTGATTCTACCATTTATCTAACTACTGTTAAAGTGTCTACAGTAGGTTCTTGGTTCACTACTGTGATAGATTCTCGGTTTTTGTTTCACTACTGTGGAAGATTCAAGGTTTTTGTTCCACTACTGTGGAAGATTCAAGGTTTTTGTTTCACTACTGTGAAAGATTCAAGGTTTTTGTTTCACTACTGTGAATGATTCTAGGTTTTTGTTTCACTACTGTGAAAGATTGTAAGGTTTGCTTCACAATTGTGAGCATTTCTAGAATGGCTTCATAGCTGGGAATATTTTATGATTATTATGTTACTATGAAAGATTCAAAGTTGGCTCTGCTACTATGAAAGATTCTAAATTCAGTTATTATGAATGATTCTAGGTTGGCTCTGTTACCATGAACGAATTCTAGGTTAGTTATGTTACTATGAACGAATTCTAGGTTGGTTCTGTTACTATGAACGAATTCTAGGTTGGTTCTGTTACTATGAACAATTCTAGGTTGGCTCTGCTACTATGAAAGATTTTAAGTTGTTTCTGTTACTATGAAAGATTATAAGTTGGCTCTACTGCTATGAAATATTCCAGGTTGACTCTATGAAAGATTGTTTTGACTACTACTGTGATTAAACTACTACTGTGAAAGGTGCTATTTTGGCTCTACTATGAAAGATTTAAGTTGGCTCTACTACTATGAACATTTCTAAGTTAGCTCTAATACTATGAACATTTCTAAGTTAGCTCTAATACTATGAACATTTCTAGCTTGGCTCTTGTACTATGAACATTTCTAGGTTAGCTCTAATACTATGAACATGTCTAGGTTGGCTCTTAATTCTATGAAAATTTCTAGCTTGGCTCTTGTACTATGAACATTTCTAGGTTGGCTCTAATACTGTGATTATTTCTAGGTTGGAGCCACTACTTTGTACATTTCTAGGTTTGGTTTGCTCCTCTAAGGTGTACATTTCCAGACTGGCTCCAATACTTTGTACCTTTCTAGGTTTGCTCAAATACTTTGTACATTTTTAGGTTGGCTCCACTACTTTGTGCTTTTCTAGGTTGGATCCACTACTTTGTACATTTCTAAGTTGGCTCCACTACTGTGTACATTTGTAGGTTGGTGCCATTGCTGTGTACATTTCTAGGTTGGCTCTCCTACTTTGTACATCTCTAGGTTGGCTCCACTACTTTGTACATCTCTAGGTTGGATCCACTACTTTATGCATTTCCAGGTTGGCTCAAATACTAGTACATTTCTAGGTTGGCTACTGTGTACATTTTTAGGTTGGCTCCACTACTTTGTGCATTTCGAGGTTGGCTCCACTACTGTGTACATTTGTAGGTTGGTGCCATTACTGTGTACATTTCTAGGTTAGTTCAAATACTTTGTACATTTCTAGGTTGGTGCTATTAGTGTGTACATTTCTAGGTTGGCTCCGCTACTTTTTACATATCTAGGTTGGATCCACTACCTTCTGCATTTCTAGGATGGCTCAAATACTTTGTACATTTCTAGATTGGCTACTGTGTACATTTCTAGGTTGGTGTCACTAATTTAGAGTAAAGTTATTTTATTTCAGTAATGATCATTTCTTTGTTTGACCTACAAAATGGAACTTTTTTTCTCAAGTTGGTTTTATTATAGATTTCTTATGACTGTTTCAATGTCTTTATTGGCATTTTATATTGGTTCTTTATTTAATATATTTATAATTCTGGCTTTCCCAGGCATGTTAGTAGGTACTATTTTTTTAAGCTTATTTACTGAGCTAGTTTCATAATATTGTCGAGACTTCATCAATTATGCAAATTATATGAACTTTGGTTTGTTTTCTTGTAATTTGATTTTTGAGCCCATTTTTAATCTGGTATATTTTTGACAAGGCATAATTTGTATTTTATTTGAAATAAGGATTTCTTAAATTTCATTAGATGGTATCAACATTTGAAATATTTAAGTTACGGCTATTTTAGTTCAATATTATTATTGTAAATCTATGCTTTACACAATCTTTGATATTTATTTGAGATTAATATATACGATTCTTTTCACTTAAATTTTATTGTATAACTGTTTAGCATAATCCAATGTTTTCTTTTATTAATTTTCTATCCTAAAACAATTTCTCTTTGGCAGATTTGTTATGAAATTACGTGAATAAGATGCTAAAAGAACGGGTGAGATACTTAGCAATACGATATAATCTTAAACACTTGACCACATGGAGTAAGCCAGGTGAAAGTGAAGGATGCAAATATGAAAATTTTGTCCCTAGTGGTTAGGAGTCAACTGAAAATGTTTTGGAACGGTAAGGTTCGAAATTCGTTAATGTTCCAGTTTTCATAAAAGAAACTGATTTTTGGAAATATTTTAACGGTCTAAATTTCATTTGACTGCGCAATGAGTTATATAATTACCAGAATTGCGTATTTAACGCACAAAATGCGTTTAAGGGATATTATTTCAAGGTAACTTTTTGAAAGTATTTGATATTCGGAATTCTTGAAGCCTTTTCTTCTCATTGCATAATTTTCTAACAATGAATGAAAGCTTATTTTAAAGCCAACAACGCTATTTGGCAATACATTTTACGTAATTAACTATTTATCTTAATTTTCAGGATCTTAGCGTGATTTGCTTAAGGGATGAAGTTGAAGAGCAACGAAGAGTGATAATTAATTAAGTACCAGAGTGAAATAAGATTATAGTACAACACCAACGAAGTAAGGGCAACAAAATCAAGCCGAGGACGAAATCACACATCCAAGGAAAAAGAAAGATGATGATGAAGTTAATCAAGAAAGCGGATAATTTGCAGACCTTTAACCAAGGAAGAGGAGAGGTTCATCAAGAAAGATAATTTTAAGACCCCTTAGTAATGTAAAAATATGTGAACCAATTTGAAGAAGGTAAATAAAAACAATAAAACAAAATTACCAAAAAAGAACTTTATTATATAATCCTATATTTATCTATAACTAGAAATTTATTGTATTTTTAATCCTATATTTATCTATAACTAACTAGAATTTTATTGTATTTTTAAGAGGTAGGTTTGAATTCTCTCCCTCTACATATAGTCTGCTTCCTCTGCAGGCAGTCTTATCAATTCTCACTCTGTCAGCATACAGTTCTCCCTCTGCGGCCAGCCAGCGTACACTTCTCCCTCTGCGGCCAGCCAGCGTACACTTCTCCCTCTGCGGCCAGCCAGCGTACACTACTCCCTCTGCGGCCAGCCAGCGTACACTTCTCCCTCTGCGGCCAGCCAGCGTACACTACTCCCTCTGCGGCCAGCCAGCGTACAGTTCTCCCTCTGCGGCCAGCCAGCGTACAGTTCTCCCTCTGCGGCCAGCCAGCGTACAGGTCTCCCTCTGCGGCCAGCCAGCGTACAGTTCTCCCTCTGCGGCCAGCCAGCGTACAGTTCTCCCTCTGCGGCCAGCCAGCGTACAGTTCTCCCTCTGCGGCCAGCCAGCGTACAGTTCTCCCTCTGCGGCCAGCCAGCGTACAGTTCTCCCTCTGCGGCCAGCCAGCGTACAGTTCTCCCTCTGCGGCCAGCCAGCGTACAGTTCTCCCTCTGCGGCCAGCCAGCGTACAGTTCTCCCTCTGCGGCCAGCCAGCGTACAGTTCTCCCTCTGCGGCCAGCCAGCGTACAGTTCTCCCTCTGCGGCCAGCCAGCGTACAGGTCTCCCTCTGCGGCCAGCCAGCGTACAGTTCTCCCTCTGCGGCCAGCCAGCGTACAGTTCTCCCTCTGCGGCCAGCCAGCGTACAGTTCTCCCTCTGCAGCCAGCGTACAGTTCTCCCTCTGCAGCCAGCGTACAGTTCTCCCTCTGCGGCCAGCCAGCAGCATCTCATTCCTTCGGGGGTAGTAGTAAAGGGTAAACTTCATCCAGCGCTCCCCATAAAAACCCTAGCATCTCAAAAAGAAAGCTGGAGGGCATGTGCGCTTCCCCCTATTTATAGGAACCCCTTGCATGCAGTACCACACCTGAAAAAAAATAGAAATTATATTATTAACACTGTACTGTATCTTTATCTTGCATATTTTATTATCCCTCTACATTACACAAAACAGTTCTTATGAACAGGTATTTTGATAAAAGTTCTGTAATGGTGGTATACAATTTCTTTTTTATGCAAAAGACTTTAAAAGCATAAAAGAATAAGATTATATCACTAGCAACACTTAATAAATATCTCAAAGGATATGTTATCCTAATGCTAATGATATACTGTAGAATGAACACCTTAAATTTGGCATGAAGGAACCTGTCATTAAAGTTGCAAACAGTCACAAAAGTTTCGTGGAAAGTTACAGCCAGTCAATAAAAGTTACAGCCCGTTGCTTTAAAGTTACAGCCCGTTGCTTTAAAGTTACAGCCCGTTGCTTTAAAGTTACAGCCCGTCTCTATAAAGTTACAACCCGTCTCTATAAAGTTACAACCCGTCTCTATAAAGTTACAACCCGTCTCTATAAAGTTACAACCCGTCTCTATAAAGTTACAACCCGTCTCTATAAAGTTACAACCCGTCTCTATAAAGTTACAACCCGTCTCTATAAAGTTACAGCCACTCCCTTGAAAGTTACAGCCACTCCCTTGAAAGTTACAGCCACTCCCTTGAAAGTTACAGCCCGTCGCTTTAAAGTTACAGCCCGTCGCTTTAAAGTTACAGCCCGTCGCTTTAAAGTTACAGCCACCCGCTTTAAAGTTACAGCCACCCGCTTTAAAGTTACAGCCACCCGCTTTAAAGTTACAGCCACCCGCTTTAAAGTTACAGCCACCCGCTTTAAAGTTACAGCCACCCGCTTTAAAGTTACAGCCACCCGCTTTAAAGTTACAGCCACCCGCTTTAAAGTTACAGCCACCCGCTTTAAAGTTACAGCCACCCGCTTTAAAGTTACAGCCACCCGCTTTAAAGTTACAGCCACTCGCTAAAAGTTACAGCCACTCGCTAAAAGTTACAGCCACCCGCTTTAAAGTTACAGCCACTCGCTAAAAGTTATTTGATGAGAGCTTGAAAGATTTAACCTGCCACTAAACTTACAATCTACTAAAATTACGACTTAGAGGCAAGGAAGAATTTACTTATTACTCAAATTTACAGCCAGTCAATAGGATATTAGTCACAAGAGTTAGAACTGGCCACAATTTAAGATACAATATAGGCATGGATGATTTACCCTATCACTCAAATTTACAGCCAGTCAAAAGGATACTGGTCACAAGAGTTAAAACTGGTCACAATTTAAGATCCAATATAGGCATGGATGATTTACCCTATCACTCAAATTTACAGCTAGTCAATAGGATACTAGTCACAAGAGTTAAAACTGGTCACAATTTAAGATCCAATATAGGCATGGATGATTTACCCTATCACTCAAATTTACTGCTAGTCAAAGATATTTGTCACGAGTACAACTGGTCACAATAAAGATCTGATATGGAAGATTGAACCTACCACTCAAATTTACACCCTTTTAAAATTACAACTTGCTAGAGGCATAGAAGATTTAACCTATCACTCAAATTCACAACTTGTCAAATACTAATCACTGGAGTTACAATTAGACAACTTATATGGGTATGAAAAATTTAACCTGCCACTAAACTTGAATTAAGATTTGCTAGAGGCATGGAAGATTTAAATTATCACTAAAATTTACGGCCAGTCAAAGATACTAGCCACCAGAGTGCAACTTATCACAAAGATCTGATATGATCATGGAAGATTTAACCTTTCACTCAAATTTACAGCTAGTCCAAGATACTAGCCACTAGAGTACAACTTATCGCAAAGATCTGATATGGGCATAGAAGATTTAACCTTTCATTCAAATTTACAGCCAGTCAAAGATACTAGCCACCAGAGTGCAACTTATCACAAAGATCTGATATGGGCATAGAAGATTTAACTTATCACTCAAATTTACAGCTAATCCAAGATGCTAGTCATAAGAGCTACACCTGGTCACAATTTAAGATCTGATATGGGCATGGAAGATTTAACCTGCCACTTAAGATGCAACTAGTCACTTTGGTTACGGTTACATCACAAAGATCCGATGATGTCTACCACTAAAGTTAAAATATTAAGCGCGTGAATAATTTGTCTGCAGCCTTTCTACATTAATTAAAATATTAAGCACGTGAATAATTTGTCTGCAGCCTTTCTACATTAATCCACAATAGTTTTGAAAAAACATTACACCGATTTCAAATTCGCCACACTAAAATTTTCAACTGAAAAGACAAAATCTAAACTTTATGGGGAACAAATTTCCTGAAGGGTTCAATGAAAATTATATCTAAAGCTAGTTTCTTCAATATTCAGTGTTCCGTGAAAATTTACGAAGCGCAAAATGTTAATTATGAAATTATATATTCTCTTTTACATTGCCCTTCTTTCAACGTTTGCGATGGTGGTGTTTTAGTCAATTTTATCTTAAAACTCCAAATTTGATAAAAATAAATCTATGATACTGCTAATATATATAAGAGTACTAAGACTATTTGTTTAATAATTAACATACAATGTAATCTAAGCATTTGACCAATTGGGATTTGAACATTCTTATAATGGCGGATTGTAAGACACCAAAGACTGCTTAAAAATCCTCCAAATTGGAAGTCCCTCATAATTAAAAAAAAAAAAAAAAACATTGACAACCTCTATGACAAGTAGAAAATCACCCCTTTTGCCAAAGGATTTGAAAAATAAAGCTTTGAAATAACTGAACACTACGATATTCGAGAAGATAAAACCGAAATCTGCTACTAAACCTAGCATGCTCCTTTAGATTTTGATAAACAAACTATGCAAAAGTTATCTATTTCTAAGTCCGTAAAACATAACATTGAAAACTATAAATAATTTTATCTACTGCACAGTAAAACAACCTCGTGTCCATAGAAATGGAGCTTACCATCATAAAACACTGTTGAAGCAGGTATGAATATGGAGTGAAGGAGTAGATGAGGATTTGCCTGTGTTC
>NC_090729.1:187993150-187995650 GCF_036898095.1 Palaemon carinicauda | reverse complement strand
GAGAGAGATAACAATAGAGGAAGTGAGGAGAGCACTAGATGAAACGAGAGTAGGAAAAGCATCTGGTATGGACGGTGTGAAAGCTGAGATGTTGAAGGAAGGGGGTGTGACTGTACTTGAATGGTTGGTGAGATTGTTTAATATGTGTTTTGTGTTGTCAATGGTACCAGTAGATTGGGTTTGTGCATGTATTGTACCACTATATAAGGGTAAGGGAGATGTGCATGAGTGTTGTAATTCAAGAGGTATTAGTTTGTTGAGTGTAGTTGGAAAAGTGTATGGTAGAGTACTGATTAATAGGATTAAGGATAAAACAGAGAATGCAATCTTGGAAGTACAGGGTGGTTTTAGAAGAGGTAGGGGTTGTATGAATCAGATTTTTACAGTTAGGCAGATATGCGAGAAATATTTAGCAAAAGGTAAGGAGGTGTATGTTGCGTTTATGGATCTGGAGAAAGCATATGATAGAGTTGATAGGGAAGCAATGTGGGATGTGATGAGGTTATATGGAGTTGGTGGAAGGTTGTTGCAAGCAGTGAAAAGTTTATACAAAGGTAGTAAAGCATGTGTTAGAATAGGAAATGAAGTGAGTGATTGGTTTCCGGTGAGAGTGGGGCTGAGACAGGGATGTGTGATGTCGCCGTGGTTGTTTAACTTGTATGTTGATGGAGTGGTGAGAGAGGTGAATGCTCGAGTGCTTGGACGAGGATTAAAACTGGTAGGCGAGAATGACCATGAATGGGAGGTAAATCAGTTGTTGTTTGCGGATGATACTGTACTGGTAGCAGACACAGAAGAGAAGCTTGACCGACTAGTGACAGAATTTGGAAGGGTGTGTGAGAGAAGGAAGTTGAGAGTTAATGTGGGTAAGAGTAAGGTTATGAGATGTACGAGAAGGGAAGGTGGTGCAAGGTTGAATGTCATGTTGAATGGAGAGTTACTTGAGGAGGTGGATCAGTTTAAGTACTTGGGGTCTATTGTTGCAGCAAATGGTGGAGTGGAAGCAGATGTACGTCAGAGAGTGAATGAAGGTTGCAAAGTGTTGGGGGCAGTTAAGGGAGTAGTAAAAAATAGAGGGTTGGGCATGAATGTAAAGAGAGTTCTATATGAGAAAGTGATTGTACCAACTGTGATGTATGGATCGGAGTCGTGGGGAATGAAAGTGATGGAGAGACAGAAATTGAATGTGTTTGAGATGAAGTGTCTGAGGAGTATGGCTGGTGTATCTCGAGTAGATAGGGTTAGGAACGAAGTGGTGAGGGAGAGAACGGGTGTAAGAAATGAGTTAGCGGCTAGAGTGGATATGAATGTGTTGAGGTGGTTTGGCCATGTTGAGAGAATGGAAAATGGTTGTCTGCTAAAGAAGGTGATGAATGCAAGAGTTGATGGGAGAAGTACAAGAGGAAGGCCAAGGTATGGGTGGATGGATGGTGTGAAGAAAGCTCTGGGTGATAGGAGGATAGATGTGAGAGAGGCAAGAGAGCGTGCTAGAAATAGGAATGAATGGCGAGCGATTGTGACGCAGTTCCAGTAGGCCCTGCTGCTTCCTCCAGGGCCTTAGATGACCGCGGAGGTAGCAGCAGTAGGGGAGTCAGCATTATGAAGCTTCATCTGTGGTGGAAATGTGGGAGGTTGGGCTGTGGCACCCTAGCAGTACCAGCTGAACTCGGTTGGGTCCCTGATTAGGCTGAAGGAACATAGAGAGTAGAGGTCCCCTTTTTGTTTTGTTTCATTGTTGGTGTCGGCTACCCCCCAAAATTGGGGGAAGTGCCTTGGTATATAGATAGATAGATATATATATATGGATAAATATCAACACACCATCGTACTCAAATAGATATAAATTTCTACCTCATACTTGGGATCGAACGCTAGCCCCTTCTAATGAAAGGCCAGTCGCTTCTAACCATGCCTCTCGTGGCATGGTTGGAAGTGACCTGGCCTTTCATTAGAAGGGGCTAGCGTTCGATCCCAAGTATGAGGTAGGAATTTACATATACATATATATATATATATATATATACACACACACATATATATGTATATACATATATATATATATATATATATGTATGTATATATATATATATATATATACTGTATATATATACACAAATATATATATATATATATATACTGTATATATATAAACAAATATATATATATATATATATATATATGTACACATTTAAATATATATTCAACACAGGCTTCTGCAGACTGCTACCCATTGCTTCAGTAATTACCAGCTGCCTACGGGCATCGTCCTTGTGAACAACTTCTGTGAAATTTCAAAGGTCATTTGGTAAACGCTTTTTTGTCAGACACATCACCAAAATACTTATGTATGACCTCGTTGTTGCGAAGAGCTGGATGTATCCTTTCAAGGGTACTTGTTGCAAGATGATGGAGTATATACTAAAGGGCTTACATTCCCCTTCAGAGTTTATAGTTTATATAGGAAATATTTATTTTTGGTGTTGTTTATCTTGAAATATTT
>NC_090729.1:187978955-187986455 GCF_036898095.1 Palaemon carinicauda | reverse complement strand
ATGGCTGCTAACCTGTCAGGCGCTTTACTCTCATCCCCACTCAAATTTGTCTTACAAAGAGCGCACCAAAGTTTAAAGGTTACTGTAAACGATGGATACTAAACAGGCTAGGACCAGGGAGAGCTAGAGAATGGCTGGTAATGTTTCAGCCGCTTTACCCTAATCCCCACTCAAATTTGTCCTACAAAGAGCACGCCAAAGTTCAAAGATTCCTGTGAGTGGTGGATACCAATCAGGCTAGGACCAGGGAGGGCCAGAGAATGGCAACTTATGTTTCAGCAGCTTTACCCCAATCCACTCTCACCCCTGGCTTACAAACGTGAAGATATTGTTTAAGGGTTACTTGTGAACGACGGACACCAATCAGGCTAGGACCAAGGAGAGGATCTTCACAACGTCCCTTCAGGCGCAAGTTGCACTCACATTTTACCCTTATATCCTTAAAATTTTTCTTTATTATACTGTATAACTGCAGGGTTATCCTAATAACAATTGCATACTGAATGGCCTCCTGGTCCCAGAAACGGGCCATATGGCCCAAATTTATAAATCCTGGTCCAACTTAACCAAATTGATCCTTTCTCTGTATTATTTTTCTTGTGGGAAATCTCAGCCTATGCAGCTGTTAGAATAGTAAAATCTCTTCTATTTTCTTTTCTGCTGATGGAATAGTAAACTCTTCTATTTTCTTTTCAGCTGATAGAATAGTAAACTTTCTTCTATATCTGTACAGGTGATAGAATAGAAAAATCTCTTCTATTTTCTTTTCAGCTGATAGAATAGTAAACTCTCTTCTATTGTCTTTTCAGCTGATGGGATAGTAAACTCTCTTCTATTGTCTTTTCAGCTGATAGAATAGTAAACTCTCTTCTATTGTCTTTTCAGCTGATGGGATAGTAAACTCTCTTCTACTACCTTTTCAGCTGATAGAATTGTAAACTCTATTCTATTGTCTTTTCAGCTGATAGAATAGTAAACTCTCTTCTATTGTCTTTTCAGCTGATGGGATAGTAAACTCTCTTCTATTGTCTTTTCAGCTGATAGAATTGTAAACTCTATTCTATTGTCTTTTCAGCTGATGGGATAGTAAACTCTCTTCTACTACCTTTTCAGCTGATAGAATTGTAAACTCTATTCTATTGTCTTTTCAGCTGATGGGATAGTAAACTCTCTTCTATTGTCTTTTCAGCTGATAGAATAGTAAACTCTCTTCTATTGTCTTTTCAGCTGATGGGATAGTAAACTCTCTTCTACTACCTTTTCAGCTGATAGAATTGTAAACTCTATTCTATTGTCTTTTGCGCTGATTGGATAGTAAACTCTCTTCTACTGCCTTTTCAGCTGATAGAATAGTAAACTCTCTTCTATTTTCTTTTCACCTGATAGAATAGAAAACTCTTTTCTATTGCCTTTTCAGCTGATAGAATAGTAAACTCTCTTCCATTTTCTTTTCAGCTGTTAGAATAGTAAACTCTCTATTTTCTTTTCAGCTGGTAGAATAGTAAACTCTCTTCTACTGCCCTTTCAGCTGATAGAATAGTAAACTCTCTTCTATTGTCTTTTCAGATATTAGAATAGTAAAATCCCTTCTATTTTCTTTCCAGCTGTTAAAATAGTAAACTCTCTACTTTCTTCTCAACTGATAGAATAGCAAAATCTCTTCTATTTTCTTTTCAGCTGTTAGAATAGTAAACTCTCTACTCTCTTTTCACCTGATAGAATAGTAAACTCTCTTCTATTGCCTTTTCAGCTGATAGAATAGTAATCTCTCTTCTATTGTCTTTTCAGATATTAGAATAGTAAAATCTCTTCTATTGTCTTTTCAGCAGAGAGAATAGTAAAATCTCTTCTATTTTCTTTTCAGCTGTTAGAATAGTAAACCCTCTTCTACTGCCTTTTCAGCTGATAGAATAGCAATCTCTCTTCTATTGTCTTTTCAGATATTAGAATAGTAAAATCTCTTCTACTGCCTTTTCAGCTGATAGAATAGTTATCTATTTTCTATTGTCTTTTCAGATATTAGGATAGTAATCTCTCTTCTATTGTCTTTTCAGATATTAGAATAGTAAACTCTCTACTTTCTTCTCAACTGATAGAATAGTAAGAACTCTTCTATTTTTATTCCAGATGATTTCAAGCCACGCAATTAACGGGAGAGTGAAAGAGGTCTTCGACTGGATAGCGAACGGCGGAAACATCAATGCCAGTGACGGAAATTGCCACACGCTGTTGCACATTGCATGTCAACACCAGCAAGCCGAGTTGCTCAAGAAACTTCTAGAACATCCAGATATCCATTTCAATCCTCGCATACTTCCGAAGATGGGTCTGACGCCGATAGGAATTGCGGCTTGTTTTGAAGACACTAAAATCCTGGAGATTCTTTTGGATTGCGCAAAGTCCGAAAAGGTAAGGTTGATGTGAAATTTGAAAGTTGAATAGTTTAGACTAATCTAATGTCAATAATTTTTTCCTTTTCATAGCTACAATCTCTCTCTCTCTCTCTCTCTCTCTCTCTCTCTCTCTCTCTCTCTCTCTCTCTCTCTCTCTCTCTCTCTCTCTCTCTCTCTCTCTATATATATATATATATATATATATATATATATATATATATATATATATATATATATATGTATATATATGTATATATATACATATATATGTATATATATAAATATATGTATATACATATAATTTATATATATACATGTATACTGTATATATACATACATATGTACACACACATATAGATATATATGAGTGTGTGAGTATATATATATGCATATATACATATAAACATGTATATATACATATATATATATATATATATATATATATATATATATATATATATATATATATATATATATATATATATATATATATATATATATATATATATATATATTCATGCCTTGTGCGATACTCTATTATTATTATCATTATTATTATTATTATTATTATTATTATTATTATTATTATTATTATTATTATCATTATCATTATTAATAGCAAAGCTATAATCCTAGTTGGAAAAGGAGGCTGCTATAAGCCGAAGGGTTCATTTCTGCGACTTGGAATTTAACGAATAAAATCTAAACTGTACTTTTGAATTTTTTTGTAAATAATCATAAATTACTATGAATTCCAGTAATGTATGGTTGTCACTGATTGCTCATCAAACTAGATTAGCAAGCTATCAAAGACATTATCCATTCTTTTTTCTTAGCACCATTAAAATCAGCAAAATGTTAAGGGAAGTGAAGTCTGTAGATAAAGACATGTTAACATTTTCTATGCAGTTATTATGTTCTTGTATGTAAGACCACGTTCTCTTTATTAGTTTCCTTCTCATTATGTTTGTGTGTATTACTCACAGAGTATAACATCATTAGCACAAAACCTGATTTGTTTGCTTGCTTGCTTATAGATTACCAAGCAAAGAGCAAGACACGGGCTCTTGTATGAAGGCAACTCACTGAACTTGATTTCATTTTGAACGAAGTAGAAAATAGCTTATAGTTTATTACAAATAATATTGAACGAAGTAAAAAATAGCTTATAGTTTATTACAAATAATATTGAACGAAGTAAAAAATGGTTTATAGTTTATTACAAATAATATTGAACGAAGTAAAAAATAGCTTATAGTTTATTACAAACAATATTGAACGAAGTAAAAAAATAGCTTATAGTTTATTACAAACAATATTGAACGAAGTAAAAAAATAGCTTATAGTTTATTACAAACAATATTGAACGAAGTAAAATAAATAGCTTATAGTTTATTACAAATAATATTGAACGAAGTAAAAAATAGCAATATTAATTCCATGGTTTAGTTTATTATCAATATGTTTCCTGAGATTTACTGAATATGGAATACTATAGCTGAGATTATCACTGATATTTGAAGTAATAAAATGGTTGCTTATGCAAAAGGGATAATATAAATTTTTTGAATACAACTATTTCAAAATCACAAGACTATAAAGTAAAAACTATCAGAAACCTCTGTTCCATGGTCTTCTACTGTCCTGGGTTAGAGTTCTCTTGCTTGAGGGTACACACGGGCACACTATTCTATCTTATTTCTCTTCCTCTTATTGTTTTGAAGTTTCTATAGTTTATATATGAAAAAGTTATTTTAGTGTTGTTATTGTTATTGAACTTATCTTGCAGTTTATTTCCTTATGCCCTTTCCTCACTGGGCTATTTTCCCTCTTTGAACCCTTGGGCTTATAGCATCCCACTTTCCCAAGTAGGGTTGTAGCTTAGCAAGTAATAATAATAATAATAATAATAATAATAATAATAATAATGGATTGGATTCAGCTACACGATTTCCCAAGTAGGGTTGTAGCTTAGCAAGTAATAATAATAATAATAATAATAATAATAATAATAATAATAATAATAATAATAATAATAATAATAATAATGGATTGGATTCAGCTACACGATTTCCTAACTAGGGTTGTAGCTTAGCAAGTAATAATAATAATAATAATAATAATAATAATAATAATAATAATAATAATAATAATAATAATAATAATAACAATAATAATAATGGATTGGATTCAGCTACATGATTTCCCAACTAGGGTTGTAGCTTAGCAAGTAATAATAATAATAATAATATTAATAATAATGATAATAATAATAATAATAATAATGGATTGGATTCAGCTACACGATTTCCCAACTAGGGTTGTAGCTTAGCAAGTAATAATAATAATAATAATAATAATAATAATAATAATAATAATAATAATAATAATAATGGATTGGATCCAGCTACACGATTTCCCAACTAGGGTTGTAGCTTAGCAAGTAATAATAATAATAATAATAATAATGGATTAGATTCAGCTACACGATTTCACAACTAGGGTTGTAGCTTAGCAAGTAATAATAATAATAATAATAATAATAATAATAATAATAATAATAATAATAATAATAGACTGGATTCAGCTACATGATTATCAGGATGACATTATGACCTGGAATCTCTCTCTTTCCAGTGCGTCCTAAGCCACACGTTTCTCATGGAAAAAGGCCAAAAGAACATCAGAACATCGGCTATCATCGGAGCAGGGCAAAACCAGCGCTGGAAAGCGGTTCGACTCCTCCTGGAACATTACCGAGACATTAAAGAGGGGGAAGCCTTTAGCATATTCACAAATGCGATCGAGGACTATCAGTTCGACATCGCCGAGACCATCATAAGCGGCAAGTTTCCCTTCAGAGATAAAGACTTCAGCACCCATGCGCACGACGTCTACCAACGCAAGCAGTGGACCCTGCTGGACGCCATCTTCCGCAAGTGCATTCGACACAACAACGACAGCTGCTTGAAGGTGTTCTATTCTATGTATGTGAGCGAAGACTGGGAAAACATGGAGAAGTGTCTCTGTCTGTTGAACGGAAGAGTTAAAATTCATTCTGAGTTACTCGAACACTTGATGGACGAAGATCATAGCCAGGCGGAGAGGATTCTCGCGACAGTTCGAGATAGAAAGGAGGTTGTGACCGGGACTTTACTCGCTGCCTGTATTTGCGGGACGAGCGAAGAGCTGGCTGACGTTTTACTAAACCAGAATGGCGTTTATTACTCAAACCAAACATTAGACTGGGCTCTGTTGCTGGCATCGATGTTCTACAACGTAGAATTCATGCAGACACTCCTCCTCATCAAGACATTTAGCTTTAAAATACTCGTGCGGTCGCATCGCGCATCCAAATATTCGGAGATTACAGAGGCGACGGAGCTGATTGGCAAAATCATAGACGAGAGGGTTAAGAAATTCTCAGAGGTGAGACCCCTTAGATAAGATGATATAAAAGCCAACTTTTATATGTGGCGACTCATCGCTTTGTTCGTGATGTATCATCATAGTTTTCCATATCTTATTGGAATGTACTTTAGATTTGGATAATTCATGCGGGAAAATTACTTTTATTAAGAGAACAAAAATGGCTGACTAAACTGTATTATCAACAGATAATCTATTGAACACGTATGACCGAAAAGCAATCTTATATCCCCAAGCAATATACTATGACCGGATTGCTTATCCCCAGATTGACTGATAGGCAATACTATGATCCGGATTGCTCACCAAGTAATCTTTTAATCTTACTTGAGCAGTAAGCAATCTTTAAATCTGAACTAAATAAACCAATAATCACCAAATGATCTTCTAATCTGGATTTACCAACACATAATCTTTTAAATCCGGAGTGTCTTATCTTTGGATTTCAGACCGAAGAAAAGGCAAAACTCGTGCATGTAAAGGATTGCCTAACATGTTATATATGTGGTTAGAAGTTAGCATCTGTCTTATCATATAGTAATATTTACTACAGTTTTGATACAATGATATCATTATCCATACATTAAAAACTCTCCATTGTCCATTCTCTATGTCTTTGATACAGTAAGATCATTGCCAATACATTTCAAAATGCCTTTCGTCTATTTAATACAGTTTGATAAAGGTATCTTTGCCTGTTTCTAAATCCGTCCTGTCTATTTGGTACAGTTTTGATTTCGATACAGTAATATCATTGCCAAAAATTTCAAAATCCCTCTTGTCTGTTTAATACAGTTTGATAAAGGTATCTTTGCCTGTTTCTAAATCCGTCCTGTCTATTTGATACAGTATTGATTTTGATACAGTGATATTGCCAATATATTTCAAAATCCCTCTTCTCTATTTAATACAGTTTGATAAAGGTATCTTTGCCTATGTTTCTAAATCCGTCCTGTCTATTTGATACAGTTTTGATTTTGATACAACAATATTAATGCCAATACATTTCAAAATCCCTCTTGTCTATTTAATACAGTTTTATACAGGCAACATTACCTATATGTTTCTAAATCCATCCTGTCTATTTGATACAGTATTGATTTTGATACAGTGATATTGCTAATATATTTCAAAATCCCTCTTGTCTGTTTAATACAGTTTGATAAACGTATCTTTGCCTGTTTCTAAATCCGTCCTGTCTATTCGATACAGTATTGGTTTTGATACAGTGATATTGCCAATATATTTCAAAATCCCTCTTCTCTATTTAATACAGTTTGATGAAGGTATCATTGCCTGTTTCTAAATCCGTCCTGTCTATTTGATACAGTATTGATTTTGATACAGTGATATTGCCAATACATTTCAAAATAACTTTTGTCTATTTAATACAGTTTTATACAGTTATTATTGCCTATATGTCTCAAAATCCCTTTTGTCTATTTGATACAGTTTTGATATTGATACAGTATTATCAGTGCCAATACATTTCGAAATCTTTTGTCTATTCAATACATTTTTATACAGGTACCATTCCCTATATGTTTCTAAATCCCTCCTGTCTGTAATAACAATAATTTCATTGTAAGAGATTAAAAAATAAATAAATAAATAATAAATTTTTATTTACCCGAGTTTCCCCAACTGAAGGGAGACGAACGATTGTATTGAAAGTAAA
>NC_090729.1:187958955-187968955 GCF_036898095.1 Palaemon carinicauda | reverse complement strand
ATAGTATAGTGTGTCCAAATGTACCCTGAAGCAAGAGACCTCTTCCCCAAGACAGTGGAAGACCGTGGTACAGAGTCTATGGCACTGACCCAGGCTTAGTAAATCATAAAGTATCCTATGCATTGTATATCCATTCGATAAACACTCATGCATAAAATTTAATTCAATGTCTTCCAAATTGATACCCCGTATAAAAAAAAATCTTTTCTAATAAACCAAGTCACTTTATATTCTATAGATGAAATAGTCATACATACACGCACAAACACAAACTCAAATAAAAAAGAAACAGAATAAACTGGAAGTAAACATGGGTAGAAAGGAACCACTCCATATCAGCCACTTCTAAGAATGGAGCCTTATGATTGGATTAGCTGTTGTGCGACCCAGCTGCCAGTTAGCAACTAGGTTTTTTTTTGTGACGTCACCGTGTTTTGTTGCTACGAATTGCCCTTTTAATAACTTTATTATGTTAATGAGATGAACAGTCCGTGAGAAAGAGCTTGTCTTGACTTTTACCCAGATTAGTTTAGGAAATGTACTGTACGTTCTAATATTTGAGGCATTATATGTATATATATATATATAAATATATATATATATATATTTATGTATATATATATATATATATGTATATATATATATATATATATATATATATATATATATATATATATTTATGTATATATATATATGTATATATATATATATATATATATATATATATATATATATATATATGTATGTATATATGTATACATACATGTATGTATGTATGTATATATATATATATATATATATATATATATATATATATATATATTATACACACACACACACACACACATATCTATATATATATATATATATATATATATATATATATATATATATATATATATATATATATATATATGCATATATTCACACACGCATGTATATATATATATATATATATATATATATATATATATATATATATATATATATATATATATATATATATATATACCATTAAATAACAATAAGATGCGAGAGGTAACCTAGGTTTTGATAAATTCAAAACTTTACATTTCATACTTTGAGTAAGATATTTTCAGCTTTATTTATTGGTTCATTGAATGAGAGAGAGAGAGAGAGAGAGAGAGAGAGAGAGAGAGAGAGAGAGAGAGAGAGAGAGAGAGAGAGAGAGAGATTAGAAATACTGTACATCGAAGAGGATCACAGTATTCAATTATATCTTAAAGAATAACACAAAATGACACAAGGTAAGTTTCATGAAAATTTTTAATATCTTGTTTTTTATCTAGACACTAATCATCACAGAGTTTACTTATAATGTAATAAAACACGGTAATAACTGCATACCATAATGACAAATACTTATCTAAATGTCCAGTCAGAAGAGAACAATATGCTTTTAATGAATTTACATTCAAACATACCCAATTATGTTACTATATTTGTGGAAATATTCTAAATTTACCGTTAAATCAGTCATCATCACTAGATAATCCTCACCGTTCAACAATTTTTTTTTTCTCTCTCTCTCTCTCTCTCTCTCTCTCTCTCTCTCTCTCTCTCTCTCTCTCTCTCTCTCTCTCTCTCTCTCTCTCGTTCTAAACGTTTAAACTATTTCGCTCTACCCAAGAGCAAATGGAGTCTCCGCGGATAGACTAAAAAGGCTTTGAGACATACAAAATCCTTATAACTCTCTCTCTCTCTCTCTCTCTCTCTCTCTCTCTCTCTCTCTCTCTCTCTCTCTTCCTATATGTGTGTGCTGTTACATCTCTAAAAATGCTTAATATAATCTGACCAGTGAACCAAGACCGTCTTCTATTCAATCTTGGCCGTCTTTATAGACAGACTCAGTATGTTCAAACTCCTGGACACCCAAATCAAAGCTGACGCGGCGAAGTAAAACAAGACGGCTGCGTCCACAATCGGTACGCCAAAGACGGGGAAGTTACGAGCGTAAGCCAGGTAACCCAGGCACCTGGCAGCTTCCAAAACAGGCGCCCACCACCACCCGTCGTATATGGCGCCGACGTTCCCCACGGATACCATGATGAAGACGGTGAACATCAGGGAGGTGTACCAGGAAAACGTCTGAAAGAAACAAAAAGAACCGATTTTGACAAAGGAAAAATCTATTTTTGAGTGAGATCAACATGTCGTCCTGATGGAATAGTTCAACAGGAAATGTCTTATTCGGAGCACATTGAGATAGGAAGTTGCAACGGCTCTCTCGCCCACGTATCCTACCGTCTACCTTATCCTTCGCAACAAGGTTAGCTCTATTCGGGGAAGGATAACAGGATAACCATGTCTTGTTATTAACACAGCTCTGATTTATATACAATATCTCCTGGAATATTCTCTCCGGAGGTTAGAACTCCGTGCTAACCTCTAAGGTCAAATTCTCTGGTATATCACCCGAAGAAATATCCAAAGTAGAAAGCTGCCTGGAGGAACTTCCATCAGGACAACATGGCTCGATCCTCCCAAAAGTTCAATATTTGTATTTAAGAAAGATTATTTACGATTGGTTTCCATTGCCAAATGTTGTTACAAAATGACCCACTTATATTTCCCCCAAATATGCTCAAGCTTTATCAAATATTTCATTATTTATTAAGCAAGTTTTATCCCGATTTCTGTAAGCTATTAGGATTATTCATATTAACATCCAGAATAGATTACTTGGTGAGAATCAAACTGATTAACATAAAACCATCAGGAAAATCTTGTTACAAAAAGGCTTATTTGGATATGTGGCAGAATCAAAGAAAATAGTAAATAACTACTAGACTGTGAGCAAATCTTCCCAAGAAGGATTATCTTAACGGAAAGTATTTAAAGAACTTTAAGCCTTACATCTGACAACCCTTTATTTTCTACCTGGCCTCACAACAACGGCCTTAGAAAATATGGCGGACTTTAGTATTATTTCTCATTAATTTTCTACCACGCTGAGACTCATCATCAGTTTTTGCATGAGAATTTGATGAAACAATAATATTTATTAAACTAGTATTGTTTCTACCCAATTTCCTACTGCTCCGAAACTCACCAGCAGTTCCTGGGTAAGAATTTGCTTAATCAGCAATAATTACTAAACTAGTATTGTTTCTCTCTAAATTTCTACTGCTCAGGGACTCACCATCAGTTTCTGCGTAAGAATTTGCTGAATCAGCAATAATTACTAAACTAGTATTGTTTCTCTCTAACTTTCTACCGCTCTGAGACTCATTATCAGTTGCTGCGTAAGAATATGCTGAATCGGCAATAATTAATGAACTAGCATTATTTCTCCCCAGTTTTCTACAGTTCCGAGACTCTCCATCAGTTCCTGTGTAAGAATTTGCTGAATCAGCAATAATTACTAAACTAGTATTGTTGCTCGCTAACTATGTACCGCTCAGAGACTTACCATCAGTTTCTGCGTAAGAATTTGCTGAACCAGCAATAATCCCTAAACTAGTATTGTTTCTCGCCATATTTCTACTGCTCCGAGACTCACCATCAGTTTCTGCGCAAGAATTTGCTGAACCAGCAATAATCCCTAAACTAGTATTGTTTCTCGCCATATTTCTACTGCTCCGAGACTCACCATCAGTTTCTGCGTAAGAATTTGCTGAACCAGCAATAATCCCTAAACTAGTATTGTTTCTCGCCCTATTTCTACTGCTCCGAGACTCACCATCAGTTTCTGCGTAAGAATTTGCTGAACCAGCAATAATCCCTAAACTAGTATTGTTTCTCGCCCTATTTCTACTGCTCCGAGACTCACCATCAGTTTCTGCGTAAGAATTTGCTGAACCAGCAATAATCCCTAAACTAGTATTGTTTCTCGCCCTATTTCTACTGCTCCGAGACTCACCATCAGTTTCTGCGTAAGAATTTGCTGAACCAGCAATAATCCCTAAACTAGTATTGTTTCTCGCCCTATTTCTACTGCTCCGAGACTCACCATCAGTTTCTGCGTAAGAATTTGCTGAACCAGCAATAATCCCTAAACTAGTATTGTTTCTCGCCCTATTTCTACTGCTCCGAGACTCACCATCAGTTTCTGCGTAAGAATTTGCTGAACCAGCAATAATCCCTAAACTAGTATTGTTTCTCGCCCTATTTCTACTGCTCCGAGACTCACCATCAGTTTCTGCGTAAGAATTTGCTGAACCAGCAATAATCCCTAAACTAGTATTGTTTCTCGCCATATTTCTACTGCTCCGAGACTCACCATCAGTTGCTGCGTAAGAATTTGCTGAATCAGCAATAATTACTAAACTAGTATTGTTTCTCGCTAACTATCAACTGCCCTGAGACTCACCATCAGTTGCTGCGTAAGAATTTGCTAAATCAGCAATAATCACTAAACTAGTATTGTTTCTCGCTAACTTTCTACCGCGCTGAGACTCACCACCAGTTGCTGCGTAAGAATTTGCTAAATCAGCAATAATCACTAAACTAGTATTGTTTCTCGCCAACTTTCTACCGCGCTGAGACTCACCATCAGTTGCTGCGTAAGAATATGCTGAATCAGCAATAATTACTAAACTAGTATTGTTTCTCCTCAATTTTCTACTGCTCAGGGACTCACCATCAGTTCCTGCATAAGAATTTGGCTGAATCAGCAATAATCACTAGACTAGTATTGTTTCTCGCTAACTACCTACCGCCCTGAGACTTACCATCAGTTGCTGCGTAAGAATCTGCTGAACCAGCAGCGTAATGAAGAAGTGGACGATGACGTAAGCTTTCTCTGCGTTCGTAATATGTGGATCGTATTTCGGTCTTGGCTCAGTTTTGTCAGGGAGATCGTTAGGGTCCCCTATGCGAGGGGTGCCAGGGTTCCACCCAGGTCCATAGAAAAAGGCCTTGAGTGTGTCACTCCAAGTTGTCATGGCTCTCGCTTTGTTGAAGACTTCTTTGAAGTAGAAGAACTGGAAAAAAGGATCGTAGCTGAAGACTCTACAGTACTTGGAATTTTACAATAGTATTTTTTCCTTTTCTTTTATTTGTGGGTCTTTATATATATATATATATATATATATATATATATATATATATATATATATATATATATATATATATATATATATATTTATACGTGCAGAGATATATTTCTATATACACAATAAATTAACCTTATACTTTTTTGAAAAAGGATATTTATTTAGAGCTTTCGGAGGGACTATATCCCTTCCTCTTCAGAATACACATACACACACACACACACACACACATATATATATATATATATATATATATATATATATATATATATATACACACACACATATATATATATATATATATATATATATATATATATATATATATATATATATATATATATATATTTATATATATACATATATATATATATATACATATATATATATATATATATATATATATATATATATATATATATATATATATATACATATATATATATATAAATATATATATATATATATATATATATATATATATATATATATATATATATATATATATATAAATATTACTCACCACCTACCTAACCGAAACAGTAAATATATTTCATGGAGAAATATTAATGACATGGAAAACTAACCCATAAATAATACAAAAAAGGCAATAAAACATGAGTGAAAATAATGTAATTATTCACGTACCTGAAGCCAAATCACATTATGAGACTGTGGCTGTGACACCAAACCGTACACTATTTTCTCGTCTTTCTTCTCCCGTTCAAAAGTGCCAAACATTCGGTCCCAGATGATAAGGACCCCAGCGTAGTTCTTGTCTAAGCACCATTTATTAGCGCCTGAGTTGTTATTTAAAATTGGAGCATTAGCCAACACAAGACAAATAATCAAAGTATGATTGAAATAATTATTAAGATATAATGTTTTCAGATATGTACCACATAACCAATTCATCTCTAATAGTTATTAAGCATCTAATTGACCATCTGATCAGGTAACTACAATGTAAAAAATTCTTTAGTAATGCGTGTGTGTTAAAGAGACCTTCTCTCTCTCTCTCTCTCTCTCTCTCTCTCTCTCTCTCTCTCTCTCTCTCTCTCTCTCTCTCTCTATGTATTCTCCTGGAAAAAACTTAAGTAATATGTGTATGTGTGAGAGAGAGGCCCTCTTTCTCTTTATGTATTCACCTGGAAATAATCATTTAATACTCTGTGTATGTGCGCGTGTGTGTGTCAGAGAGAGAGAGAGAGAGGAGAGAGGAGAGAGAGAGGAGAGAGAGAGAGAGAGAGAGAGAGAGAGAGAGAGAGAGAGTAGTAATACATGTATGTGTGAGAGAGAGGCCCTCTTTCTCTCTATGTATTCACCTGGAAATAATCATTTAATACTCTATGTATGTGCGCATGTGTGTCAGAGAGAGAGAGAGAGAGAGAGAGAGAGAGAGGAGAGAGAGAGAGAGAGAGAGAGAGAGAGAGTAGTAATACATGTATGTGTGAGAGAGAGAGGCCCTCTTCCTCTACGTATTCCCCCGGGAAAAAATCATTTAATACTCTGTATATGTGTACGTGTGTGTGTGTGAGAGAGAGAGAGAGAGAGAGAGAGAGAGAGAGAGAGAGAGAGAGAGAGAGAGAGAGAGAGAGAGAGGAATATGAACTTACCATGATGGACTCTGTGATGCGAAGGCGTATTGAAAACCCATTCCAGTGGACCACAATTGTCCACCATTTCCGTATGAATCCAGAACTGGAAAAGAAGGTTGAAGTGCATGTGGACGATGACGGCTGGAAGAGGCACTCCAAGGAGGGCCAAGGGCTGGTGCATCCCGAGGGCGAAGAGCCTCTGGAACATGGACTGCCGGATGGCAGTGGTGAAGTTGTAATCCTCGGAGGAATGGTGGACCTGGTGAGTCGCCCAAATCAAGTTCACCTCTGGAGAAAGAATGGAGGAAAAAGGTCAAATAAAAAAAATGTCAGATAAGAAAAAGGTCAAATAAGGAAAAAGGTCAAATAGGAAAAAAATAAAATAAGAAAACAGGTCAAATATAAAAAAAAAAACATTGAATAGGAAAAAGATCAAAATAGGAAAAAATTTCAAATTAGGAAAAAGGTAAAAAAAGAAAAAAGGTCAAATAGGAAAGAAGTCAGTTAAGGAAACAGGTCAAAGTTGATAAAGGTCAAATAGGAAAAAGGTCAAATTAAGAAAAAGGTCAAATTAAGAAAAAGGACAAATAGGAAAAAGGTCAAATAGGAAAATCGAGGCCCTTTGCGTCAATAGACGTAGGAGATGATGATGATAATGACGATGATATAAGGATAATGAAAACTATCATTGGTCATATGAGAACGGTCAAATTAAACAGTAAACAAATTTTGAGAATAGAGGCAAATCATTTCTAGGATATTATTATTATTATTATTATTATTATTATTATTATTATTATTATTATCATTATTATTATTATCATTATTATTATTATTATTATTATTATTATTATTATTATTATTATTATTATTATTATTGAGAGTCACACAGCTTCAAAACCAGAAGAAAAAGATACTGCCATTCGAAAGTAATCCATCAATCAGCTGATCTATCAAACAAAAGGAAACAGGCAGCCATCAAATCCAGCGAAGTAGGGAAGCAGGTAAAAAAAAAATCCCAGCCTCTAAAGGATAAAGTTAACAGACAAGTTAAGAGCAGAGAAGAGAGGCCTATAGATCAATCACCTCTGGGGACTGGAGTAAATCTGAAGTTTCCGGTGTAGGGGAACTTTGTTTGGAAGGAGCCAAAATGTTTTACTTCTTCGTAGTAGAGTATACTTTGTTATTTAGTAGTTGGGACACTCGCTTCGCCAGGGAGGGGAACAGGGTTCAGTGCACTGAAAATGAATAAAGGTTTAGTTGTAGCTCCAGGTCATGGGAACCATATTTTCCTCGTAATTTAGTGGTTGGGACACTCGCTTCCCCAGGGAGGGTAACAGGGTTCAGCGCACTGAAAATAGATAGAGGTTCAGTTATAGTTCCAGGTCATGGGAACCATACTTTCCTCGTAATTTAGTGGTTGGGACCACTCGCTTCTCCAGGGAGGGTAACAGGGTTCAGTCCACTGAAAATAAATAGAGGTTCAGTTATAGTTCCAGGTCATGGGAACCATATTTTCCTAGTAATTTAGTAGTTGGGACACTCGCTTCGACAGGGAGGGGAACAGGGTTCAATCCACTGAAAATTGATAGAGGTTCAGTTGTATTTCCAGGTTATGGAACCCTATTTTCCTCGTTATTTGTAGGCTGGGACACTCGTTTTGTCTGCGACGAGAACAGGGTTTCAGTGCTCTGAAAATAGATAGAGGTTCAGTTATAGTTCCAGGTCATGGGAACCATATTTTCCTCGTAATTTAGTGGTTGGGGACACTCGCTTCGCCAGGGAGGGGAACAGGGTTCAATCCACTGAAAATAAATAGAGGTTCAGTTATAGTTCCAGGTCAAGGGAACCATATTTTCCTCGTAATTTAGTGGTTGGGACACTCGCTTCCCCAGGGAGGGGTAACAGGGGTTCAGTGCACTGAAAATAGATAGAGGTTCAGTTATAGTTCCAGGTCATGGGAACCATACTTTCCTCGTAATTTAGTGGTTGGGGACACTCGCTTCTCCAGGGAGGGTAACAGGGTTCAGTCCACTGAAAATAAATAGAGGTTCAGTTATAGTTCCAGGTCATGGGAACCATATTTTCCTAGTAATTTAGTAGTTGGGACACTCGCTTCGACAGGGAGGGGAACAGGGTTCAATCCACTGAAAATTGATAGAGGTTCAGTTGTATTTCCAGGTTATGGGAACCCTATTTTCCTCGTTATTTAGAGGTTGGGACACTCGTTTTGTCAGCGAGGGGAACAGGGCTCAGTGCACTGAAAAGAGATAGAGGTTCAGTTATAGTTCCAGGTCATGGGAACCATATTTTCCTCGTAATTTAGTGGTTGGGACACTCGCTTCGCCAGGGAGGGGAACAGGGTTCAATCCACTGAAAATAAATAGAGGTTCAGTTATAGTTCCAGGTCATGGGAACCATATTTTCCTCGTAATTTAGTGGTTGGGACACTCGCTTCGCCAGGGAGGGTAACAGGGTTCAGTGCACTGAAAATAGATAGAGGTTCAGTTATAGTTCCAGGTCATGGGAACCATATTTTCCTCGTAATTCGGTGTTTGGGACACTTGCTTCGCCAGGGAGGGGAACAGGGTTCAGTGCACTGAAAATTGATAGAGGTCCAGTTGTATTTCCAGGTTATAGGAACCCTATTTCCCTCGTTATTTAGTGGTTGGGACACTCGTTTTGTCAGCGAGGCGAACAGGGTTCAGTACACTGAAATTAATTAAAGGTTCAGTTGTAGCTCCAGGTAATGGGAACCATATTTTCCTCGTTATTTTATGGTTGGGACACTTGCTTCACCAGTGCAGGGAACAGGGGTCAATTCACTGATAATTGATAGAGGTTCAGTTATAGTTCCAGGTTATGGGAACCCTATTTCCCTTCGTTATTTATAGGTTGGGGACACTCGTTCTGTCAGCGAGGGGAACAGGGTTTAGTGCACTGAAAATAGATAGAGGTTCAGTTATAGTTCCAGGTCATGGGAACCATATTTTCCTCGTAATTTAGTGGTTGGGACACTCGCTTCGCCAGGGAGGGGAACAAGGTTCAATCCACTGAAAATTGATAGAGGTTTAGTTGTATTTCCAGGCTATGGGAATCCTATCTTCCTCGTTATTTATAGGTTGGGACACTCGTTTTGTCAGCGAGGGGAACAGGGTTCAGTGCACTGAAAAATAGATAAGGGTTCAGTTGTATTTCCAGGTCATGGGAACCATATTTTCCTTGTAATTTGGTGGTTGGGACACTTTCTTCATCAGGTAGGGGAACGGGGTTCAGTGAACTGAAAATGAACAGAGGTTCAGTTATAGTTCCAGGTCAGGACAATCGTATTTTCCTAGTTATTTGGTGGTTGGGACACTTCTTTTATCAGCGAGTAGAACAGGG
>NC_090729.1:187933955-187948955 GCF_036898095.1 Palaemon carinicauda | reverse complement strand
CCAGTTTTATTTTTTCTTAGATAAACTGGCATTTTTCAACCCCATTTAAGGCCATTTTTTGATCTGAGGGTATACAATAAGGCAAAATGTTCTATTGTGCCACTTGCTACACCATTGCTAGTACTTAGTTTATTTATGTGACCCAAGAAAGCAAAACTCACCTGTTAAGTAAACCCAGGTATACAATAGCTCTTTTAAGGTCTGAACATATTCTGCAAACTGCTGAAGAGTATTTCAGATTACTGAATAAGTTTATTTATTTCTATTTCTATTACGCTTCAACTCTCCTCTAAAATCCCTCAAATCTCCAACTTTGGATTTTAGTCATTAATACCATAATATTTTGTATCAACACATTTCTACTGTGGCTACCATTCTAATAGCTCAGGGAAACTGGTATTAAACCCCTGGTTGTAGTTAAAATAGCTTAGGGAGACTGGTGTTGAACCCCTGGCTACAGTTTAAATAGCTCAGGGAAACTAGTGTTGAAACCCTGGTCATAGTTAAAATAGCTCAGGATGCTGGTGTTGAACCCCTGGCTACAGTTTAAATAGCTCAGGGAAACTAGTGTTGAACCCCTGGCCTCAGTTTAAATAGATCAGGGAAACTAGAGTTGAGCCCCTTGCCACAGTTTAAATAGCTCAGGGAAACTAGTGTTGAACCCTTGGTTATAGTTAAAATAGCTCAGGGAAACTAGTGTTGAACCCTTGGCTATAGTTTAAATAGCTCAGGGAAACTAGTATTGAACCCCTGGTTATAGTTAAAATAGCTTAGGGATACTGGTGTTGAACCCCTGGTTATAGTTAAAATAGCTCAGGGAAACTAGAGTTGAACCCCTGGCCACAGTTTGAATAGCTCAGGGAAACTAGAGTTGAGCCCTTGCCACAGTTTAAATAGCTCAGGGAAACTAGTGTTGAACCCCTGGCTACAGTTGAAATACCTCAGGGAAACTGGTATCCAACCACTAAATACAGTTAAGATAACTCAGGTTTTTTTTTTTTTTTACTTTTTAGTGTTGAATTAAATTATGAGGTGCTTGAATCGATATGAGGTCGATTTCATGTGGTAAGGTGAACGTAAAAGTAAAGGGCTTTTTGTAACCAAACGTATGAATATAATGGTGAACATTACATAGCCAATTTTAATGACTTTTATCATTTGTGGTTACGAGTATTGAATCTAAGTGTAGTACAGGTCAAAATATTTATTTTGTACTAAGCTTGGTCTTTTAATCACATGCATAGAGTACATCCATAATACATTACGTCATTATTTGAGAGCAGTCTCATTTGCATCATCAATATAATCATACCATCTTTCATCAGTGTCATTTTGCTTCACATCACATTTCCTAGTCAACAGATTATCGCATGATGATCCACTTCCAGATGTATAAGAGATAGTGCAACCTATTCTACTAAAATTACAGTTCCCACCTTTAAAACAGGAGGACATAAACTGACAACAGACCACTTCTGGGACTTCCCCATGGGCCAGCTTGGTACAAGATGAGACTCTCCTGGAGTTGAGGAAACTCCCTTCTTCCTTCCTTGCCAGATATGATATTCATGAGCTTATCCTCACGATGTTGGTCTAGTCCTAAGGGATCAACAGCTAGGGTTCTCTTTCTATCCTTGTGATCAACCTCTATTCGCTTGATTGATTCTTCTTTATGGTGTGTAGGTTTTGTTGATTCTTTTCCTGTCATCTTCTCAGAACTGTTTATGAGCTGACCACAGGTATCAAAGCTAAGTTCCCAGGTAGTCACTTAGTCAATGTTTATAAGTTAACCGCGAGTATCAAAGATAAGTTCCCAGGGGGTCACTTAGCCAATGTTTATAAGTTGACCACGAGTATCAAAGATAAGTTCCCAGGTGGTCACTTAGCCAATGTTTATAAGTTGACCACGAGTATCAAAGATAAGTTCCCAGGTGGTCACTTAGCCAATGTTTATAAGTTGACCACGAGTATCAAAGATAAGTTCCCAGGTGGTCACTTAGCCAATGTTTATAAGTTGACCACGAGTATCAAAGATAAGTTCCCAGGTGGTCACTTAGTCAATGTTTATAAGCTGACCACAAGTATCAAAGCTAATTTCCCAGGTAGTCACTTAGCCAATGTTTATAACTGACCACAAGTAGCAACGCTAAGTGCCCAGGTAGTCACTTAGACTATGTTTAAAAGCTGACCACAATTAGCAGAGCTAAGTGCAAAGGTAGTCACTTAGCCAATGTTTATAAGCTGAACACAAGTAGCAACGCTAAGTGCATAGGTAGTCACTTAGCCAATGTTTAAAAGCTGACCACAAGTAGAAAAGCTGAATGCCCAGCTAGTCACTTAGCCAACGTTTACATTCTGACCACAAGTAGAAAAGCTGAGTGCCCAGGTAGTCATTTGGCAATCATTAACAACAAAACCAGTAGCTGCTCCTAGCTCATCATAAAGGTGGTCTCAACAAACTGATTGGTAAAGATTTTATTGTGTAATGATGGAATCAAACTAAGGCTATAGTCAGCTTCCATTTTTTGAAATGCTAAGGGGGCAGAGAAAGCAGATGAGAACGAGACATATCATATGTAGTTGTGACAACCATCTGCTGTAAAATACGGCAGCTGAAATCTATAAAGTGTAATATTGTTCATGTACACGTCGAACAAAAGCCATTATGATGAAGACTGGTATAATTGAGATAGTTAGACCACAGTTCTATGGTTTTTGCAGTGGGCTTACCCTTTCAACCAGATAAGAGATCGAAACATCCATGCTCATGATATCAAATTGGTTTTACAGAAGATGGAAAAGTATTTCTTCAACGATTTTTCTGGCAGCATGAAAATCATATCAACTTACGCCAAAAACATTTTTAACATAAAATTTTGCTAAGAAACGAACTCTCCTTAAATTCCAGTGGTAATTTCATCCAAAATCTGTAAAATATCTTTATTATGTATATCTTTTTCATATTACATTTTTTGCACTAACCTTTTATTTCCTTCCAAGGAAAGTTTTTATAGATAAGAGTAAATAAAAATCTGTATAAAAAATACTAGTAAAGCTATTTTGCTAATAAACCAATTTACTCTAAATTCCGTTGGTAATTTCATCCCAAATCTGTAGAATATCTTTATTATTTATATATCTTTTTCCTATTTCATTTTTGGCACTTACCTTTTATTTCCTTCCAAGGAAAAGGTTTATATAAAAGAGTAAATAGAACAACTGTATAGAAATACTAGTAAAGATATAAGATAACGCAAGAACGAAAACCGTGATTCCATCAAGGAAAAGGTCGAAATACAATGCAGATTATATCTGATCGCTCTAATGACGGAAAAACCGCGAATTCATGGCTTGCTTTTTGCTACTTGCCAAAGGCGAATTTACATAATGGCAGTGGCGCTGCCTTGCATATTTCTCTCCCTTTTCCAAATGATATTGTTCTTACTGGGGCGCGGGTTGTAACTGAGGAAATAGTTTAACAACAACAGCAACAACAGCAACAACAACAACAACAGTAAAATAAACAGCAATGAAAAAATTATAAGGGGGAAAAGCTTTCTTATGTCACAGACAAAAGAAGGATCCACGATTATTATTATTATTATTATTATTATTATTATTATTATCATTATTATTATTATTATTATTATTATTATTATTATTATCATTCGCTTAGCTGCAACCCTAGTTGGAAAAGTAGGAAGCTATAAGCCCAACGGCTCGAACAAGGATAAATAGCACAGTGAGGAAAGGATATAAGGAAATAAATAAACTACAAGAGAAGTAATGAATAATTTAAATAACATATTTTAAGAACTGGAACATTAAATTATTATTATTATTATTATTATTACTATTATTATTATTATTATTATTATTATTATTATTATTATTAGCTAAGCTACAACCCTACTTAGAAAAGCATGAAGCTATAAGCCCCAGGTCTCCAACATGGGAAAACGATCCAGTGAATAACCCAGTGAGGAAAGGATATAAGGAAATAAAAAACTACACAAATAATGAATAATTAAAATAACATATTTTAAGAACTGGAAATTTATATTATTATTAGCAGGAGGCTAAAAGCCCAATGGCTCCAACAGGTAAAATTAACCCAGTGAGGAAAGGATATAAGGAAATAAATAAACTACAAAAGTAATGAATAATTAAAATAACATATTTTAAGAACTGGAACATTATTATTATTATTATTATTATTATTATTATTATTATTATTATTATTATTATTATTATTATTATTATTATTAGCTAAGCTACAACCCTACTTGGAAAAGCATGAAGCTATAAGCCCCAGGTCTCCAACATGGGAAAACGATCCAGTAAATAACCCAGTGAGGAAAGGATATAAGGAAATAAAAAACAACACAAGTAATGAATAACTAAAATGACATATTTTAAGAACTGGAAATATATATTATTATTAGCAGGAGGCTAAAAGCCCAATGGCTCCAACAGGGGAAAATAACCCAGTCAGGAGAGGATTTAAGGAAATAAATAAACTACAAGAGAAGTAATGAATAATTTAAATAACATATTTTAAGAACTGGAACATTATTATTATCATTATTATTATTATTATTATTATTATTATTATTATTATTATTATTATTAGCTAAGCTCCACCCCTTCTTGGAAAAGCAGGAAGCTATAAGCCCAACGGCTCTAACAGGAATAAATAGCCCAGTGAGGAAAGGATATAAGGAAATAAATAAACTACAAGAGAAGTAATGAATAATTAAAATAACATATTTCAAAAACAGTAACATTAAAATACTGAGTTAATAAGAACTCCGGATCAAAATATGACATCACTTCAGTTTGGCGTCTTTAGCTGTCGCCTGTATCACCGACAAGCTGTGGGACGTCCAGAGGAGAGTCGAGAGGGCGAAGTAAGCCAGCATAGCGTAGTCCAGCATTGGCACTGAGGTGACGGGGTATGTCCTGGCGTAGGCCACGTAGGAGGCACACCTCGCGGCTTCTACCAAGGGCGCCCACCACCAGCCGTCGTACATGGCACCTATGATCCCCACGGATATCAGAAGGAACACTAGGAAGACCAACACCATATACCAGGAGAATGTCTGAAATGGAAGTAACAAATGAAATGAAGGTAGACTTTAGGTGGGTTGGATTTTTAATTTGGGAAGCATGACCCGGCAAAATGATAGTAAAGAAAGGTCATTTCAGGAGGGTTGCATTCTTAATTTGGGAAACATGACCCGGCGAAATGATAGTAAATAAAGGAAATTTCAGTTGGGTTGGATTTTCAATTTGGGAAATATGACCCGGTTGAAATGATAATAAAGAAAGGCCATTTCAGGAGGGTTGCATTCTTTATTTGGGAAACATGACCCGACAAAATGATAGTAAATAAAGGAAATTTCAGTTGGGTTGGATTTTCAATTTGGGAAATAGGACCCGGCGAAATGATAGTAAAGAAAGATCATTTCAGGAGGGTTGCATTCTTAATTTGGGAAACATGACCTGGCGAAATGATAGTAAAGAAAGGTCATTTCAGGAGGGTTGCATTCTTAATTTGGGAAACATGACCCGACGAAATAATAGTAAATAAAGGTAATTTCAGGTGGGTTGCATTTTTAATTTGGGAAATATAACCCGACAAAATGGTAGTTAAAAAAGGTAGATTTATGGTGGGTTGCATTCTTAATTTAGGAAATATGACCCAACGAAATGATAGTAAATAAAGGAAATTTCAGTTGGGTTGGATTTTCAATTTGGGAAGCATGACCCGGCAAAATGATAGTAAAGAAAGGTCATTTCAGGAGGGTTGGATTTTCAATTTGGGAAATAGGACCCGGTGAAATGATAGTAAAGAAAGGTCATTTCAGGATTGTTGGATTTTTAATTTGGGAAACGTGACCCGCTTAAATGATAGCAAATGAAGGTAGATTTCTGGTGGGTTGGATTTTTAATTTTGGAAATATGACACAACAAAATGGTAGTTAAAAAAGGTAATTTCAGGTGGGTTGGATTTTCAATTTGGGAAATATGGCCCACCGAAATGATAGTAAATAAAAGTAATTTCAGTTGGATTAGATTTTTTATTTGGGCAATATGACCCGGCCCTGAGATCTGGGAGGCCATTTAGAGCTCAGGTGTAACTGGGAGAATAACACCTTCCCCCTTCCCTCGCAGTTGCACTATAAATTAAATGCCTAGAGAGGATAGGCAGCAAAATGGAGGAGTATTAGCTGGGATGGAGGTATGGTAAATGGTTAAAGTGTGAGTGCAGTTAGCGGCTGAAGGGACCTGCAAAAAAAAAAAAAAAAAAAAAAAATAATGCCTACAGTACACTGTGTCAGGTACACTGACAATAATGAAGTAGTCATACCCCGGTGAAAGGAGGTACCCCGAGAGGTACACTCGGAAACCACACTTACCCACGAGTTGCCAAACCAGCGGGTTGTTGTTCGGAAAGGGGAAAGGGGTAAGAAGGGCTGAATCTGTGTGTCTGTGCGTATGTATGCATATATCTATTTAAATATTTAGACGTCATTTTGACGGCTCCATTACACTATACTCAATTTTTTTAATGAGGTGCATTTGCACTGACTCGCAGCGGTGCCCTTTTAGCTCGAAAAAGTTTCCTACTTTCTGATTGGTTAAAATTATCTTGTCCACCCAATCAGCGATCAGGAAACTTTTCCGACATAAAAGGGCACCCCTGCGAGTCGATGCAAATCTGCCTCACTAGAAAGAATTGATTATAGTAGGAGTATAAGAACGAAGATCCACTCACCGCAAATTTTGACATGAAAACTTGCTGCATGATCACGATGACGACGAAGTGTACCGTCACGTAAATTTCGTGCCACAGAGGAAGCTTCGGATTATATTTGGGCCTCGGGGCCTTCACGTCTGGAAATGTGGTCGGGTCCCCCAAGCGAGGGGCACCAGGGACCCACCCGGGGCCGTAAAAGAGGGCCCTGAACTTGTCACCCCAAGTATTCATGCTCAGAGCTTTCTCAATCACGGATCTGAAGTAAAAGACCTGAAAAGAATGATTATTATTATTATTATTATTATTATTATTATTATTATTATTATTATTATTATTATTATTACTACTACTACTACTACTGGCTAACCTAAAACCCCAGTTATAAAACCAGGATGCTATAAGCTAAAAGACCCGAAGCAAATTTTTACTATTATTATTATTGTTATTATTATTATTATTGTTATTATTATCAGCTAGTTGGAAAAGCAGGATGCTTTAAGCCCAAGGGCTCCAACAGGGAAAAATAGCAAACAATAAATCGTATAATGATCACTACCATTAAATCCTGTGAGAATTAGATGGCGAGATAAAGTAGAGGATGATATGGAGAGTAGAGATTTGGTGGAAGAGGATGCCTTAGATAGAAGGCATTGGAGAGGGCGCATCAGGCAACCGACCCCTTAATGTAGGTATAACGGTGAGAAAAAAAACATCAAAGTATTATGATACCAAGAATAGGATACCAATAATAATCATAAGTTACGAAAATATAAAAAAATAAGTTTTTATATAAAAAGACATCATGACGAAAAGAAATTAGATGTATAAACTTCACCTGAGGCCAATCTTTCTCCTATAATAAATTTGAATGAGAAAACCTATGGACTTTTATATCATTATTACCAAATTATGAATTTATGCTCAATGAGCCAAGGAGGTAGGTTAGTCTTCTTATATTAAAGTGCTTTTTTCCCCTTTTGTATGGGGTAAACACGGTTGCCTTCTTTGAGAAGGACTTCGCTTTATCTTTGGGTTAGACATTAGTCCCGATCAGCTGCCCTACCTGACATCGCTTAGACCCCGGTAGCACATGATCCTGTGTTGTACCAGTCCCCAACGTCTTTCCTCCCAGCAGCGAGGAGTCCTGGTGCGGTTATGTCGACAATTCGAGACGTGTGAGGTGTGTGTTATGTTTTTAGAAGGTGTTGGAGTGGCTTTGTTTGTGTGTGTATCAGTCTTAGTGCCAAGGTGTAAAACTGAAGCAAACCATTAACTGAACAAATAAAATCTATAAATGAAAAAAAACAGCCTCTAATTTCGCATTTCTAAGCAGCCAAGACAGATAGCCAAACATAGCCTTATACCTCAGAACAAACGATCCCCACACCCCGATAGATCAGCCTTATCATTTAAGTAATCCTCGCTTTGCATGGATCGCTGGAGGTAATAATAATACTAAAACTATGCCCAGTGAGAGTTTGAGCATAAAGCCCTGTCGGTGATTCCCCACCAAGGGTAAATCTATTGAAAATGCATTAGCGTTGGGTGAGAAGATAAATAACTTGGGGGATAAATGAGGCTTAATTTTCCGCGTACAGAGAAAGGGGTTGCTCGACTTTGCTCCCTCCAGACAATTGCACATCGGTTTTGGGTAAATTCTGCTTGTTCCTGATTCAACCTTTTGTATGTATGTATATATATATATATATATATATATATATATATATATATATATATATATATATATATATATGTGTGTGTGTGTGTGTGTGTGTGTGTGTGCCTGTGTGTACGTACATTCATATATTCTGTCTCAAATTATTTATCATTATATTTAAGAATATAAGATCATGAGCGGAATGTGTCAGTAATAAAGTCAATGTAAATATATATATATATATATATATATATATATATATATATATATATATATATATATATATATATATATACATATATATATATGTATATATATATATATGTTTGTGTGTATGTGCATATATGTGTGTATGCATGTATTATGTACATGTAGATTAAACGCTTTCAAACGCGATGAAGTCAAGTCGGTAATAATTTTTCACCAATTTAAAACAAGGGCACCAAATAATTATTAATCTGAATTGCAATAAATAATTGATATGACAAAAAGTCAACGAATATTTGCATCTCGATTAAAGGAAAGGAAATAACGTACCTGAAGCCACGCGACATTCAAAGACTGCGGTTGAGTCACGAGGCCATAAACAATCTTCTCATCTGGTCTCTCTGGTTCAAATGTACCGAACATTCTGTCCCAGATGATGAGGACGCCAGCGTAGTTCTTGTCTAGACACCATTTATTGGCCCCTGTAAAGATAAGAGTAACATTCTTGAATGAATAAGCATGTAGAAACACTATAGAAAAGTATTGCGTGAGGGAGGACGCCAGCATAGTTCTTGTCCAGACACCACTTATTAGCCCCTGTATAGATAAGAATAAAAAACTTGAATGAATGAGCTTGTAGAAACACTAGAAAAGTATTGCGTGAGTGAGGACGCTAGCATAGTTGTTGTCTAGATACCACTTATTGACCCTTGTAAAGTTAAGAATAAAAATCTTGAATGAATAATCCTGTAGAAACACTATAGAAAAGTATTGCGTGAGTGAGGACGCCAGCATAGTTCTTGTCCAGATCATTTATTGGCCTCTGGAAAGATAAGAATAAAAAACTTGAATGAGTGAGCTTGTAGAAACAATAGAAAAATATTGCATGAGTGAGGATGCCAGGATAGTTCTTGTACAGGCACCACTTATTGGCCCGTGTAAAGTTAAGAATAAAAATCTTGAATGAATAAGCTTGTAGAAACACTGTAGAAACGCATTGAGTGAGTGAAAGTATTAATGAAAAATGTACAACATATTGTAATTGTTCGTAACGACAAACTAAAGTAGTGGAACTAACCATGGTGTACTCTATGATGTGACGGAGTGTTGAATATCCACTCTAGAGGGCCACAGTTCTTAACCACTTCGGTGTGTATCCAGAACTGGTAAAGAAGGTTAAAATGCTGATGAACCAATATGGCTGGCATAGGCACGCCAAGGAGTGCCAGAGGATGATAGAGGCCGAAGGAAAAGTACCTGGAAAAGGTCGACTGTCGTAGCGCCGTGGAAAGGTTGTAATACTCTGAAGAGTGGTGGGTCTGGTGACTGCCCCAGACGATGTTCACTTCTGTTAAGGATTTGGAAAAAATCACTTATTGGAAACTTTTATTTCTACATCTACTGTTACTATTTAAGCTGCAATTATCTTGATTTACTGACTTTGCTTTAAGGACTGTTTTCCTGGTAAGTTATGTTTGAAATTATCTTCCCTAACTTACTTTACTTTTGGGCTGTCTTCCTGGTCCTATCACGCAGGGGAGCCCTACGCACTACAGGACCAATACATCCAATTTATCGCATAAATTATTATGGGGTATGAAGTTGAATCCTAACAAAACTCAAAGTATGATTGTAAGTAGGTCAAGGACGGTGGCTCCTCAACATCCGGATCTCAGTATTGATAATGTTTCTTTAAATTTGTATGACTCTTTCAAAATTTTAGGTGTGATTCTCGACAGCAAATTTACTTTTGAGAAACATATAAGGTCTGTGTCTTCTTCAATTGCACAAAAAATAGGCTTATATAGAAAGTCTTTCAAGATTTTCGGTGATCAATCTATTCTGAAGAAGTGTTTTAATTCTTTCATTCTACCTTGTTTTGAGTATTGTTCTCCTGTCTGGTGGTCAGCTGCTGATTCTCATCTTAATTTGTTGGACAGAAACTTACGGTCTATTAAATTTCTTATTCCTGATCTAGATATTAATCTCTGGCACCGTCGTTCAATTAGTTCATTATGCATGTTGCATAAGATTTTTCATAACTCTGACCATCCTTTACATTCAGATCTCCCTGAACAATTCTATCCTGTTCGTAATACTAGGCAGGCAGTTAATTCTAATAGCCAGGCCTTCTCCATCACTAGGCTCAATACTACGCAGTACTCTAGAAGTTTTATTCCAGCTGTTACCAAGTTGTGGAGTCATCTTCCTAATCGGGTGGTTGAATCAGTAGAACTTCAAATGTTCAAAGTTGGAGCAAATGCTTTTTTGTTGACCAGGTGGATATGAGTCTTTTTATAGTTTATTTATGACATATTTGTTTTTGATGTTGTTAATAGTTTATATGTGACATGTCTGTTTTGACGTTGTTACTTTTTTTAGAATGATTTATTGTTAATTTGTTCTCTTCATTTATTTATTTCCTAATTTCCTTTCCTCACTGGGCTATTTTTCCCTGTTGGAGCCCCTGGGCTTATAGCATCTTGCTTTTCCAACTAGGGTTGTGGCTTGGATAGTAATAATAATAATAATATTGCACTGCATAACTGGTATCTATTGTCAAATCCACATCATTGAAACATTTAGAAGACAAAGGTCTTCAGTTTCTTCTTGAACGAAATATTTCTCAATTACCAACTCTTGAATTTGAATTGTTTTGTTACCAACAGATTGAACATGTACATAGCCACAATCTATAACAGTGGTTCCCAACCTTTTTCCTGTCATTTCCCCCCTGCACCCAGTGCAACCCTCCAGATTTCCCCCGTCATGTGTATGAGGGAAAAGTAATTGAAACACAATGTGACGACTTACTAATCTATTTTTCCATTATACAAATATACTGATAAACAAATAGTTACATAGTAAAATGGATAGAGAGCGGTTAGTAACAACTAACCGCATAGCCATAGAGCTATGCAGTTAGTTGTTACTAACCGCTCTCTATCCATTTTACTCTGTAACTATTTGTTTATCAGTATATGGAGAGCGGCTAGTAGCAAAATAAAAGGACCTTTGTTTATTCTTCTACTTCAAAATTGAATTAGTGAGAAGGTTGAAGCTGCTTCTTGTGCACCAGTGTATCAATATCAGGGCTCGTTTTGGTATCTGATATTTTTTAGTTAGTAGGTAGTGTAATTATTTCCCCCCTGGTAGCTTCAAATTTCCCCCAGGTTGGGAACCACTGATCTATAACATCCTTAGTAGCTATAGTCAATATTTTCTGATAATCTCTTAAAAAGCACCATTGAGTAAACTAACCGTGTGAAGCTCGGTGAAACCAGTAGTATCCCAGGTCAACCCCGAGAGCCGCTATAAACCAGGTCACAGGTGAATTCCAATCCAGGTCTATAAGACGATGTTTATAAACCCATTCGTAGCCTATAAGCGTCGTGCCTCTAACAACTATCCTGTAGAAATAGAACTAGATTGAAATAGAAAATGGATATTAATAGACAACTGTCTTTTTAAAGGTTAAAGGTATCTGGTTTCAGTAGAATAGATGCTGACCAGAATTTCAGCCAGGCAAGCCAATTCCAACACCGCCCCCCCCCCCACCCCACCCCCGTCACTGTGGTGCCCCAACAACACAGGAGAGGCCCTAGTAAAAATATTAAACTCAGTGTCCCAGACTGGGATCGATCTACAGCCATGCGAATGCTAGGCAAACACGTCAACCGGTCAAGCCCCAGCCCACTGTGGTGCCCCTGCACAGCAGTGGCCTCCCTAGTAAATAGCTTAAATTCACAGTCCAAGGATGGGATCAATCTGCAGCCATGTGAATGCTAGGCTAACACGTCACCAGTGTACTAGCCAGAAATCTTCACCAAAAAGTCATCTAAGAAAGGCCAACCCCCCTACTATGGTACCCCAACACAGCAGTGACCTCCCCAGTAAACAACTTAAACCCACAGTCCTGGGATGGGATTGATCTGCAGCCATGTGAATGCTAAGCGAACACATTACCACTGTACTAGCCAGGACGCTAGTCATTGCTTGCCAATGAATTATTTGAAGTTAATCAGAGAGTCTGTATATCTGAAACCTTAATATACTGCAAGAAAAACAGAAAGCCTACAATTAAAAACGGTAAGTTACCAAAATCTATACTCTCTCTCTCTCTCTCTCTCTCTCTCTCTCTCTCTCTCTCTCTCTCTCTCTCTCTCTCTCTCTCTCTCTCTCTCCTGTAAAGAAACCATTCCAGTCGTCTATTACTTTCTTTTATTGCTCCATTCACTGACAATTTCACTTCACAAAAGCTCATACCAGCCATTCAACCCTATGACTCAGCGGTGAGCGTTTCGTTTTGTTACAGATTCTGTCAAAAATTTAAGATTCCTGTCTGCTTGTTGTATGTGTATATATATATATATATATATATATATATATATATATATATATATATATATATATATATATATATATATATATATATATATATATATATATATATAATATATATATGTATACATATAGGCTATATATGTATATATATATATATATATATATATATATATATATATATATATATATATATATATATATATATATATATATATATATGATATATATGTATATACTGTATATATATTATATATATAAATATATATATATATATATATATATATATATATATATATATATATATATATAAATATATATATATATATATATATATATATATATATATATATGTGAGTGTATATTTATATATATATATATATATATATATATATATATATATATATATATTATATATACATATATAAATATATATATATATATATATATATATATATATATATATATATATATATATATATATATGCATATATACTTATATATATATATACATATATATATATATATATATATATATATATATATATATATATATATATATATATATATATATATATATATATACATACTAAAGCATTTACTTATTTCAGCTGTATTATACAATAATAACAATTAATGATATAACGAGCATCATCTTAAGAAATTTATAATCAGCTATAATAAATATCCCTCTAATTTAAGGATATTATCATACGTACAAAGAAAAAAAAAATTGAGATTTGAACCTCAAGCACGCTATGTGTTATAGGGATATTAGACAGCTCGGTACAAGCTAAGGGAAACAGCCAAGGTCATATTTACCCGGTCACTTCGTGGATGACCCCGTTTCCGAGAGAGGTCAACATGTCATTGGTCGGAATCCCGTCCTTCTTCTTCACTTTTATGATGATCCACTCCAGGGCAAGGAAGGCCACGAATAGGGGAACAGCCTGAATGATGATAACGAAATAATGATAATGATGATGATTTTAATTAATCAAATGATAAGATAGATAATTCAGGAAAGCGACTAATAGGGGAACAGCCTGAATGATAATAACGAAATAATAATGATGATGATAATAATGAAAATTTTAATTAATCCTGTAATAAGATAGATAATTCAGGAAGGCGACGAATAAAAGAACAACCTGAATAATGATAACGAAATAATGATAATGATAATGATGAAAATTTTAATTAATCCTGTGATAAGATAAATAATTCAGGAAGGCGACGAATAAAAGAACAGCCTGAATAATGATAACGAAATGATAATAATGATAATAATGATGATAATTATGAGGATTTGAAATAATCCTATGATAAAGATAATCCAGGAAGGCAAATAAAGGAACAGCCTGAATGATGATAAAGAACAATAATAATGATGATAATGATGATGATTATGAGGATTTGAATTAATTATATGATAAGAAACATAATTCAGGAAGGCGACGAATAAAGGAACAGCCTGAATGATGATAAAGAACAATGATAATGATGATAATGATGATGATTATGAGGATTTGAATTAATCATATGATAAGAAAGATAATTCAGGAAGGAGACGAATAAAGGATCAGCCTGAATGATGATAAAGGACAATAATAATGATGATAATGATGATGATTATGAGGATTTGAATTAATCAAATGATAAAGATAATTCAGGAAAGCGACGAATAAAGGAACAGCCTGAATAATGATAAATAACAATAATAATGATGATGATTATGAGGAATTGAATTAATTATATGATAAAGATAATTCAGGTAGGCGACTAATGGAACATCGTGAATGATAATAAAGACAATAATAATGATGATAATGATGATGATTATGAGGATTTGAATTAATTCCATGATAAGAGAGGTAATCCAGGAAGGCAAATAAAGGATCAGCCTGAATGATGAAAAAGAACAATAATAATGATGATAATGATGATGATTATGAGGATTTGAATTAATCTTATGATAAAGATAATTCAGGAAGGCGACTAAAGGAACAGCCTGAATTATAAAGAACAATAA
>NC_090729.1:187917001-187928455 GCF_036898095.1 Palaemon carinicauda | reverse complement strand
TCCTCACTGGGCTATTTTTCCCTCTTAGAGCCCTTGGGCTTATAGAATCATGCTTTTCCAGCTAGGGTTATAGCTTAGCTAATAATAATAATAATAATAATAATAATAATAATAACAAAAATAATTATAATAACAATAACAATAATAATAATAATAATAATAATAATAATAATAATAATACTAATAATAATAATAATAATAATAAAGCTAATTTGAACAAATGAAGAATAAAGAACTTTTAAATTCCGTCGGTTGATTCAGTGCACGGAATTGAAAAAAAAAAATAAATAAATAAAAAGTAAGAATTAAGAAACCTAAATATCTAGAAACTACAATTTACCGGCAGTAAATTTTCTTGTCTTCCTTCTTGTCTTCATTACAGAGCTTTGCTTGCTGTGAAGACAATAAGGTTTTATAGAATTGTTCGTATCTTTAGCATTATTAGCAGTAGTAAAATTATGAAAATTATTATAATTGTTAAAGTTATTCTTCAAGATTACAGTTACTTTGTTACTTGAAACAAGTTGAGGGGCATCTGATATAGAAAAATAACTTGCTTCTGTAGAGAGAAAATCTATGAGCAAATGCTGATATTGAGAGTAAAATCATAGACGTGTAATCTTCCCAGTAAGAATAAAAAGAAAAATAAGAAATAAATCAAGCTCCAACATGATTTATAAACCTAACCTGCTTCTACAATGAGAGGGCATTTACGAGTAAATCCTATTATTGTAAACAAAAGCATACACGTCTAATACTCCCAATAAAAATGAAAACAAAAATAAGAAACAAATCAAGCTCCAATATGATTTATAAACCTAATTTGCTTCTACAATGAGAGAGAACTTGTGAGTAAATCCTAAGAATAAAAACAAAATCATAGACGTTTAATACTCCCAGTAAAAATAATAAAAAAAGAAATAAGAAACAGATCAAGCTCCAATCAGATTTAGAAGCAATACTTGCTTCTACAATGAGAGAGAACTTACAAGTAAATCATAAGATTAAAAACAAAAGCATAGACGTCTAATACTCCCAGTAAAAACAATAAAAAAAATGATAAACAACTCAAGATTCAATCTGATTTAGAACATAACTTGCTTCTACAATGAGAGAGAACTTACGAGTAAATCCTATGATTGAAAACGAAATTCTACACTGTTAAAAATTTGCCGTAAAAAGAAAAAAAAATCCTAGAATAAATGTTGCCAGTCATTTACCGTTTTAAAAATGGATATATTGAGGATAAGGAGTGATATTACGGTCAACAGCCCGTGAAAGATAATAATAAAGTAGGATACAAAATACGGTCGCCTGTATTTTACTGAAATGCGGCTGAGAACAGCAGCTATTTCACGGAGAATTTCCGATTAAAATTGCGTTTTTTTAATAGTGTAAATGTCTAATACTCCCAGTAAAAAAGAAACAAAAATAAGAAAAAAAATCAAGCTCCAATTACCGCAAATTCTGAGACAAAAACTTGCTGCATGATCAGAATGACGACGAAGTGTAAAATGACGTAGATTTCGTGCCAGAGGGGAAGTTGAGGATTATATTTGGGTCTTGGTCCCTTCACGTCCGGAAACGTCGACGGGTCCCCTAAGCGCGGGGCACCAGGGACCCAGCCAGGGCCATAAAAGAGGGCCCTGAATGTGTCACCCCAGGTGGTCATAGTTAGCGATTTCTCAATCACTGCTCGGAAGTAAAATACCTGAAATTTAGGGGGAATTTATACGTTGATAAATTCTAAATAACATTGATGGTAACGTGTAAAATTATATTCATATTTTTGCTAGCTATATACAACAACAATAACAACAACAACAAAAACAAACAAGAACAACAAATGCAGTCGTTTCTAGTCCCCTGTAGGACAGAGGTCTCAGACATGTCCCCATTCATGTCTGGGTTTTGACCACACTTTACCATTGGACAACTACGGATTGGTGATGGTGGAAGACATTTGTTTGATAACTCACAGCAAACCAACCTAGTCTGGGTGGCTCTGACTAGTACAACTTTGCTGATCATGGCGATACACAAACCCTTTCACCATGTTAAGGTATCCCTACTTAGAAAGGGGTGTACCTTAATGGGGTGAAAAGGTTTGTGTATCACCATGATCAGCAAAGCTCTACTAGTCAGGGCCCTTATACTAAGTAGACTTGTTGGGAGCGATCAGACTTAGTCTCCCACCATCACCAATCCGTACTAGCCAGCGTGGTGATGAAAACTGACGAAACCCCAGACATGAATTGACATATCTGAGGTCTTTGTCCTGTAGTGGACTGGAAATGGATGCATTTGTTGTTGTTGTTGTATATGGTATACCTGAAGCCAAAGAACATTGAATGTCTGGGGTTGGGATACGAGTCCATAGGCAATCTTCTCATCCTTTCGTTCAGGCTCAAATGTACCAAAGATTCTGTCCCAGATGATAAGAACACCAGCATAATTCTTGTCAAGGCACCATTTATTGGCTCCTGTAAAAGCACCAGACAGTTGTATTAAGACATTTCTTTAGGGGAAACTACCGGTATTATTAAAGGCAGTCCGTAACTTACAAACTTATTAAGTTCCTAGAAGCTGTTTGCAAGTCGATTTGTCTGTAAATTGGTTCCTGTGAAGGGACAAAACATTTGTATAAAGACGCTCTTTTTGGGGAAATCATTATTATAGACAGTCTTCAATTTACAAACTTAATAGGTTTCTAGAAGCTGTTTGCAAGTTGAATTGTTTGTAAGCTGGCTCTTGTAAAAGCACAAAACATTTGTATGAAAACATTTCTTTTTGGGAAATCATTATTATAGACAGTCTTCAATTTACAAACTTAATAGGTTCCAAGAAGCTGTTTGCAAGTCGAATTGTTTGTAAGCTGGCTCTTGTAAAAGCACAAAACATTTGTATGAAAACATTTCTTTTTGGGAAATCATTATTATAGACAGTCTTCAATTTACAAACTTAATAGGTTCCTAGAAGCTGTTTGAAAGTCAAATTGTTCATAAGTCGAATTTTGTTGCATTTAAGCTACTGTAAGCTTCACATATCTCACATGCCTATGATTTTCAACTGCAAAAGTCAACAATTAGTCCCATTTCATATTCCAAATCGTCACCCTCATAAACTAACTGCCTAAAGTCATTTTCTCCACTTGTTGGGAAATCAAAAAAAAAACCTTCTCATTTCTTAATTCTTTATATCATTGTGTTGAGCTTCAATTCACAAATTCTTAACAGAAGAATTTGTGAATTAGAATTTGTTAATTGAAGCTCAACCCAATAATATAAAGAATTAGGAAATGAGAAGGTTTTCTTATTTCCCAACAAGTGGAGAAAATAATTTAGGCAGGTAGTTTATGAGGGTGACGAAATGTCGTTTTCCTTACTGCATTAAATTATGTATTGTTTTTATTAAAGTATTTCTTTATGTATTTTTGATTCATTATCTGAGATTTTATGATTTCAGCTGGATTTGTGTTCGTGTCTCCGAAGATTTGTAATTCGAAGGTTTGAAAGTTGAATACCCTATTCTATATGATATAAAAAGGAAACAGATTGTTTTAAGTTCACAGCTGTTGCATAGAAATCATCAAATACATAATGTTTTTGAACTAACTAACCGTGATGTACTCGATGATGTGATGGCGTGTTCAGAATCCATTCCAAAGGACCGCAGTTCTTAACCAATTCTGTGTGAATCCAAAACTGATAGATCAGGTTGAACTGCTGATGGACCAGCACGGCCGGGAGCGGGACCCCGAGGAGTGCCATAGGGTGGTAGAATCCGAACGAGAAGTACCTCTGGAAGATTGACTGTCTGAGCGCCGTGGATAAGTTGTAATCCTCAGAAGAATGGTGTACCTGATGACTGCCCCATATGATGTTTACTTCTGGAAGGGTTTTGACATTGATAAAGACATTAAAGACATGTAAATTTGACAATGATAAAGACATTAAAGTCATGTAAATTTGACAATGATAAAGACATTAAAGACATGTAAATTTGACAATGATAAAGACATTAAAGACATGTAAATTTGACAATGATAGAGACATTAAAGACATGTAAATTTCACAATGATAAAGACATTAAAGACATGTAAATTTGACAATGATAAAGACATTAAAGACCTAAATTTGACAATGATAAAGACATTAAAGACATTTAAATTTCACAAAGATAAAGACATGCTGAACTATACATACAACGATCAAAATTGGAAGTCTACTGTGAGGTACGATTTACAAAGACCAAAACCTACAGAGAAGGACTTTGGTGGAAGAGAATAGTTTAGATATAAGTCATTACAGAGGACGCATCAGGCAACCGACCCCTTAATTATAACGGTGCAAAAGAAGAAGAATAGTGACCTAAACCAGATATCCATATAATGAAATACCTAGACCTTCATATGAATCGAGTTGAAGTCGACAGTTTCATCATCCCTATACCCCAAGAAATATCATATACAACATATTATTTACCGTGAGCTGCCCTGTGAAACCAGTAGTATCCGAGGTCGGTACCGAGAGCTGCCAGCCACCAAACCACAGGTGAGTTCCAGTTCAAGTCGATTATGCGATACTGATATAGCCAGTCATATCCCAGTAATGTTGTGCTTCGGATCACAAACCTTTGGAAAGAGGAAATTTACTGGTGCTTTCTTTTAGCGAGGACTGGGTTCCCCTTTTTCAAAATTTCAAGTAGAATGTAATGACTGACGTGTTGGGTGAGGCATTTGACATGGCACGGTCACGTGAAAAGAATGGAAGAAAATAATCTAGATTCTATTGGTTATCTATAAAGAAAGGGAGAAATGATGTTCGATGAGTCTCTCTCTCTCTCTCTCTCTCTCTCTCTCTCTCTACGAGGTGCCTCACACTGAGGGACCTGGGGAACCCAAACAAAAAATAAGGCAATAAGGCAATCTCTCTCAATAGGGCATTCAAGGACCATTCTATAGAACAAAAGCACTAGTAGTAAGAGTAATAGTAACGTTTAACTGAGAAACTGTCTTTGTAGGGAGTGAGGAGAGCTTAGGAGGAACCTGCTACTTGTAAGGAGTGAGGAGAGCTTAGGAGGAACCTACTACGGGGAAAAGATCGAGATGGAGGCCAAGAATTAAATGGCAACATAAGGTGAAGGATGACATGGAGAGAAGAGGTTTCGTGGAATGCATTGGACAGTGCGAATCAGGCAACTGACTCCTTAATATAGGGACAAAGGTGGGAAAGAAGAAAATATAACTACACGTATATATGTATATATATATATATATATATATACTTGTGAATACATATATATATATATATATATATGTATTCACAAGTATATATATATATATATATATGTATACATATATATATAGATAGATAGATAGATAGATAGATAGATAGATATATAGATAGATTGATAGATAGATATATAGATAGATAGATAGATACGTATATGTAATTGTGTATGTGCTTGTTTAATTGTATTTGCTTGTGTTAATGTGTAAATACATACACTGAATGGATAGGAACATTAAATAGAGACAAATATATCACTTTTAGCAACAGGTATATGAAAGAATGTAAATTCTAGCTGCAAGATGTATCCTAAGTGAACTAAACTCTAAAATAATTCGATTTACTTGTAATTACGTCAGCATACCTCACAAAGAAGTGAAACATTCAAACAAACAAATGGAGAGGAAGAATACCTCGTGACACGTCCTTCTGATACTGTAATTATTCAATCAATCTTGCCTACAGATGACAGAATTTCTGAATGACTCACAGTTCCGCCAAGGGTATTCTCTCTCTCTCTCTCTCTCTCTCTCTCTCTCTCTCTCTCTACCTTAGATGTCAGGAAGCCAGTTAACTCATAATCATTCAATCTCTCTCTCTCTCTCTCTCTCTCTCTCTCTCTCTCTCATTTGCCAATGACCTTAGATGTCAGGATACCAGATAACTCATAATCAGTCAATCAATATCTCTCTCTCTCTCTCTCTCTCTCTCTCTCTCTCTCTCTCATTTGCCAATGACCTTAGATGTCAGGATACCAGATAACTCATAATCAGTCAATCAATATCTCTCTCTCTCTCTCTCTCTCTCTCTCTCTCTCTCTCTACCGTAGATGTCAGGAAGCCATATAACTCATAATCAATCAATCTCTCTCTCTCTCTCTCTCTCTCTCTCTCTCTTTTGCCAATGACCTTAGATGTCAGGCAGCCAGATAACTCATGATCAATCAATCAATCAACCAATCTCTCTCTCTCTCTCTCTCTCTCTCTCTCTCTCTCTCTCAACAGTAAAGTAGTGCTCTTATATCTCATTTTTATCAAAACTGTATGTAAAGGACCTGAGCAAAAATGACAATTACCAATTCTGAATAGCGAAAAATACATCAGATGCCACTTGAGAGAGAGAGAGAGAGAGAGAGAGAGAGAGAGAGAGAGAGAGAGATAACTGTGGATGCTGTATTTGACAAGAGATCCAATTCTAAAGACGTGAGTTAAAACCTTGTGTAACAGCGTAGAGAGTAGCATTATCCAATAAAGGCATTTGGACGTTGGAAATTCTCTTTGAGGTTTCCTAGAAGAAAGAAGTAACTCACATTCAAAACACACACACACACACACACACACACACATGCACACTCCTTCTCTCACTTAAAGTGAGAACATTTGATACAAAGTAACGTTCGGCTCACTTCTAGTAGGTCCAGTGGTCGCTCCCTAGCTACCAGTCCAGCCTGCTAGAATGGGGTGACTGCAACACCCGAAGTAACTCACATTAAAAAACACACTCACACATACACACTCCCTCTCTCACTCAAAGTGAGAAGATTGGATACAAAGTAACATTTGGCTCACTTCTAGTAGGTCCAGGGATCACTCCCCAGCTACCAGTCCAGCCTGCTAGAATGGGGTGACTGCAATATCTCTTTACGTAAAGAGGGTTCAGAAAATATCCCCCTCTCCTCTCCCTGCCACCTGCTGTTTTCGAAGTCATCGTCATCGTTTTCGAAGTCGTCCTCGTCGTTTTTGAAGTCATATTCGCCGTTTTTGAAGTCATATTCGTCGTTTTCGAAGTCATCCTCGTCGTTTTCGAAGTCATCCTCGTCGTTTTTGAAGTCATATTCGCCGTTTTCGAAGTCATATTCATCGTTTTTTAAGTCGTCCTCGTCGTTTTTGAAGTCATATTCGGCATTTTCGAAGTCATATTCGTCGTTTTTGAAGTCATATTCGTCGTTTTTTAAGTCATATTCACCGTTTTCAAAGTCATACTCGTCGTTTTTTGAAGTCGTCTTCGTCGTCTCCGAAGTCTTCCTTGTCGTCTTCGAAGTTGTCGTCGTCGTCACCGTCGTTTTCAAAGTCATCCTCGTCATTTTCGAAGTCATCGTCGTCGTTTTCGAAGTCGTCGTCATTGACGTATAGAGGACAGAAAGAGTTAATTCAAGTGTTAAGTATATCTTGTTATGAAAACAAACTATTGAAGGAATAACCAGATAGAGGATTGACTGGCTTTCACACAAATGTTTCCTTTATACAATTGTTTTTTATAATATTTTGAAGGATAGTCAGATAAGTCCGATAAAGCAGGTTTTTATATCATGTAAAGCACAGAAGCTGTTGATGAAATCTAGTAGGATAGGAGGAACTGGCTTAAGGCTTAAAGCAAAGAATTGTAAAGGGAATGTTGAACTACTCTTGGTAACAAAGGACGTTCTTAGTTACTATTAGCAAGAAGTTGCAAAAACTAGTGAGTGAGTCTGAATTAATTTGAATTACTCTTATTCACAAAAGATGTTCTTTATCATTATTAGTGGCAAGAAATTCCAGAAACTATGGGAAGATATGTCATTGGAGATAAAAATAATGATTGAACTGAAGCGAGGAAGATGATAATTACACATACTACTATGTATGGATAGTGGATAGATAGAGTCCTTCATTTAACTATAAATTGTACAGTATATTTCATGAAATAAGTGAAATTTGAGATCCCAACCAGCTCTGATTATACAGTAGATTTCATAAAATAATTCAATTTGAAATCAAACCAGCTCTAATTATACAGTAGAATTCATAAATAAGTTAAATTTTAAATCCCAACCAGCTCTAATTGTACAGTAGATTTCATAAATTTAGTCAAATTTGGAATCCAACCAGGCTCTAATTGTACAGTAGATTTCATAACCATCTTTAATTGTACAGTATATTTCATGAAATAAGTAAAATTTGGAATCCCAAACCAGTTCTAATTGTACAGTAGATTTCATAAACCATCTTTAATTGTACAGTAGATTTCATGAAATAAGTGAAATTTGGAATCCAAACCAGCTCTAATTGTACAGTAGATTTCATAAAATATCTTTAATTGTACAGTAGATTTCATGAAATAAGTGAAATTTGGAATCCAAACCAGCTCTAGTTGTACAGTAGATTTCATAAACCATCTTTGATTGTACAGTAGAATTCATAAAATATCTTTAATTGTACGGTAGATTTCATAAAATAAGTGAAATTTGGAACCCAAACCTGCTCTAATTGTAGGCTACAGTAGATTTCATAAACCATTTTTAATTGTAAACTAGATTTCATGAAATAAGTGAAATTTGGAATCCAAACCAGCTATAATTGTATAGTAGATTTTGAAAACCATCTTTAATTGTACAGTAGATTTCATGAAATAAGTGAAATTTGGAATCGAAACCAGCTCTAATTGTACAGTAGATTTCATAAACCATCTTTAATTGTACATTAGATTTCATAAATTGAGTGAAATTTGAAATCTCATCCAGCTCTAATTGTACAGTATATTTCATAAAATGAGTAAAATTTGAAATCCCAACCAGCTCTAATTGTACAGCAAATTTCAAAAATTTAGTAAAATTTAGAATCCCAAACCAGCTCAAATTGTACAGTATATTTCATAAAATAAGTGAAATTTATAATCCCAAACCAGCTCGAGCATTCGACTGTAAGAAGACAAAGACATTCCCCTCTTCATTTTCGAATATTTCCACCTTTTTTTCCCAGTAATTGCTTATTGCTCTCCACGTCCCAAAACGCCAATTACTTTATGGAAATTGAATTATTTTTTTACCCGATCACTTCATAAGCGATGCCATGTCCGATTGAAGTCAGTGCGTCGTTGTTTCTTAGTTTTTCGTTCTTTTTCACTCTGAGAACGATCCATTCTAGGATGATGAAGGCGACGAAGAGAGGGATAGCCTGTAGGGTGTAATAATAATAATAATAATAATAATAATAATAATAATAATAATAATAATAATAATAATAATAATAATAATAATCTATCCTATATGATAAAGAGCAAGTATCTGGATATAGGATATATATATATATATATATATATATATAGATAAATATATATATATATATATATATATTATTCCTAGCAAAGCTACAACACTTGTTGGAAAAGCAGCATGCTACAAGCCCTGTGGCTCCAACAGGGAAAATAGCCCAGTGAGGAAAGGAAACAAGGAAATAAGAAAAGTCATTAACAATTAAAATATTTCAAGATCAGTAACAACATCAAAATATATATTTCATATATAAATTATAAAAACTTTAACAATATTATTCATCATTCAAATGAGAGTCAATGTTAATGAATTAGTCAAATCATCTGATTAAACGACTTTGAAAAGCTTTAAAAAATTCAGTAACACGTTTCTCAAGTTCATATACATGATTTGATAGGTAATGAGGAAAAATAAACAATATATAGATAACAGAATTATCTGTTATGATTCAGCTTAAGAAAACATTGTTTTATCTTCCATAGGATGATAAGATAAATAGACTTAATAAATAGTTGTCATTCGCTAAACATTGTAATTATTTTCAAAGTAATGCTGGATATTTGTACTTTGATGTACTGTATCCAAAATGTGACAGATACATCCTTGGGTCATACCCAATATTACAACCAAGTTTGGTCAAAATTAGTACAGTAGTTTTTGTGCTCAAAAACAAATGAATAAATAAACTAATATTCCAAAATGTTACAGATTCATTCTTAGGTCATACACAACATGACTACCAAGTCTGGCCAAAATTGGTACGGTAGTTTTTGTGTAAAGTTATTTACAAACAAACAAGCAGGGGTGAATACATACCCTTAAGATTTGGGGGAAGACAACAAACAAACAGGGGTGAATACATACCCTTAAGATTTGGGGGAAGGCAACAAACAGATAGGGGTGAATACATACCCTTAAGATTTGGGGGAAGGCAACAAACAGACAGGGGTGAATACATACCCTTAAGATTTGGTGGGAGGCAACAAACACACAGGGGTGAGTAAACACACTTAAGATTTTGGGGAAGGCAACAAACAGACAGGGGTGAATACATACCCTTAAGATTTTGGGGAAAGGCAATACACAGACAGGGGTGAATAAACACACTTAAGATTTTGGAGAAGGCAACAAACAGACAGGGGTGAATACACACCTTTAAGATTTGGGGGGAGGCAACAAACAGACAGGGGTGAATACACACCCTTAAGATTTTGGGAAAGGCAATACACAGACAGGGGTGAATAAACACACTTAAGATTTTGGAGAAGGCAACAAGCAGACAGTGGTAAATAAACACACTTAAGATTTTGGGGAAGGCAACAAACAGACAGGGGTGAATACACACCTTTAAGATTTGAGGGGAGGCAACAAACAGACAGGGGTGAATAAACACACTTAAGATTTTGGGGAAGGCAACAAACAGACAGGGGTGAATACACACCTTTAAGATTTGAGGGGAGGCAACAAACAGACAGGGGTGAAATAAACACACTTAAGATTTTGGGGAAGGCAACAAACACACAGGGGTGAATACATACCCTTAAGATTTGGGGGAAGGCAACAAAAAGACAGGGGTGAATACACACCTTTAAGATTTGGGGGGAGGCAACAAACAGACAGGGGTGAATGAACACACTTAAGATTTTGGGGAAAGCAACAAACACACAGGGGTGAATACATACCCTTAAGATTTGGGGGAAGGCAACAAACAGACAGGGTTGAATACACACCTTTAAGATTTGGGGGGAGGCAACAAACACACAGGGGTGAATACACACCCTTAAGATTTTGGGAAAGGCAATACACAGACAGGGGTGAATAAACACACTTAAAATTTTGGAGAAGGCAACAAGCAGACAGTGGTAAATAAACACACTTAAGATTTTGGGGAAGGCAACAAACAGACAGGGGTGAATACACACCTTTAAGATTTGAGGGGAGGCAACAAACAGACAGGGGTGAATAAACACACTTAAGATTTTGGAGAAGGCAACAAGCAGACAGGGGTAAATAAACACACTTAAGATTTTGGGGAAAGCAATAAACACACAGGGGTGAATACATACCGAGAAGATTTTGGGGGAGGCAACAAACAGAGAGGGGTGAATAAACACACTCAAGATTTTGGGGAAG